>NC_092742.1:72023931-72323931 GCF_047496795.1 Chiloscyllium punctatum | reverse complement strand
TCTTTATGGATAAGTACACATTGTTAAATAAAGTAAAATGTTTTATAAATGATCACGCAATGCATTAAATCTAATTCCTCCTCTCAGCACCTTACACTGCATTTATGTTTGCCTTCTACCTGATTTTAGTTTTCAGTTCTGTCACAGTTTGTTTGCATTCCTGTTTATGTGATTACCATAATTAAATTACTGTAATCATAATTTTCTTGAGAACGTATTGCACTGTGGGGCTTCTCAGTCTCCAGGGCTTCCATTTGCAACTTTGTGTATAAATGGTGGTTATCACAAAACCTCACTCTGAAAATATCTTAAAAATAGCTGGATTTTTCATACCCCATCTCATAGGTTAATTATTTTTTGACATATTATTACAATCCATCATTCTGCAAGCAATTTCTTATACATTACTCATAGGTATATTCTTCATGTATCCATAGGATATATTGATTATTCCTAAGGCTATGGAGCAATGAACTGTGTTCAAAATTAACTCAATTAAATTAAGAGCCATGTCCAGTGAAAGCACAGAAAAATCTGGATTCTGAAAGTTGCAATTCCATGCATGATGCAAGATGTCAAAATAAACATTTATTGTCAGGTTTGGGAATGGAACATGATGATAACATTGTTAAATAAAGTGTTTTCAAAACTGTAGTGACAGTTGACTCAACTTTTTGTGAAGGAGTTAAACAGAATGGGCAAGAATATGATGGCAGGGATCAGGGTTTAATATTGTAAGTTTTGTGAGTGAAAAACCTATTAAATTTATAATGCATGGTTAAGTTCGTTCAATGCGATCCTACTTACCTTTTAATCCTGAAGCTAGGTTTTATTTGTAACGTGTTTAACTGATCAAGTGTGAACATAAACAACTGTTCCTAATAAATTATTCTGAAATAGACAAATGTCTCATTCCTGGTTGCAGCAATGGTCAGACATAGGGATAGAATCAACAATCTTGATTGTCAAAAATGTCTGCAGGGTTGATATGGAAATGCTACCTTCTTGTTCAATAGGCACAAAAATATAAACTTAAACCAAAATCAAACATTTCCTTAGTTATTGTGTGAAACGGAAAAACTGAACAGTAAATAAAATGGAGGACCGTTCTGTTTCCCTGTGCATAACTATAGAGAGATGCTTCCAGTGAGACATTTTAATCCAGAATATCTAATATTATTTAATGCTTCCTCACCTCATAGAGATCCACTAATCCAATGGTGACAAACTATTTTGCTGTATCAAAGGCCACCAGGATGGTTGAAATTCATAATTCTAATGCAGTAGATTATGATTCTAATCTGTGAATCTCTTGAATATACTGAAGCTTGTATTAGCATGCTAATTAGGTAATTTATAATTTTGTAATTCATGTTTAGAGGAACATTGTATTTGTATTGATAATATTATCCTTACATACTGGAATTTCATAACAATGTAGCTGAATTATCTGAGCACAATCATTGCTTTGCCTTGTTATAAAATGTTTGATTGTTACATGAGCAAAGAAACCAGAACTGTAGCTATGGCTGTGCTGTGGAGAATTTATTTTCAGCCCCCTAGTGATTTTCTTTCTCCAATACCTTGCACATCATTCAATTTCTGCAAATCAGTTTACCCTTGAAGGAGCTACTGAGCAACATTCTGAACAGGGTGAATGCATCTAAATGTGAAAAGCTGGTCTCAGAAATCAATACCTGTAAAAATAAAAATCCATAATCTATTCATTTACTTTGCTGGGAGAAATTACAGCAACGTTAGATAAGCCTGTGAGGTTGTGAGATTAATTTGAGACTGGTATTTCATTAGATTGGATATGTACTGATCTCTCTCATCTTTGAAAAAAAATTAGAGATTTTACTCAAAGTTTCTCTTTGCTCACATACCACTGATGTCCCGAACTGTAATGCAATATAAATAAATAGATACTGGAATTCACATATTATGCCATTGATTTCTGAGATCTGATCATACAGTTTAGATGCATCAGACAGCTCACTAATTCTATCAAGGATGACCTGATTTGTAGGGGAAATTATGCACATTAAAGAAAATGGATGAATCTCAGTAACTCAAAAATGATCATTTTAGATAGATTTCCAATTCTGACTACAATTATTTCATTAGATTATTAAGCATTTCCATAAAACTGTTCTGGGATATTACATGTTGACATGAAAAACGAAAACTATAGTTGAGTTTCCAATGACTGATTTTTGCTTAAGAGTTAGACCACAAGATATAGGAACAGAATTAGGCCATTCGGCCAAACAAGTCTGCTCCCCATTCAATCATGGCCCCATTTTCCTGCCTTATTCCCAATCCTTGATCCTCTTACTAATCAGGAACCTATCAACATCTTTTTTAATTGCACTCAATGACTTGCCTCCACAGCCTTCTGCAGCAATGAGCTTCACAGATTCACCACCCTCTGGCTGAAGAAATTGCTCTTTGTCTCAGTTCTAATGGGTCATCCATTCACTCCAATGCTGTGTCCTCGGGTCTGAGTCTCTCCCACTAGTGGAAATATCTTCTCCACATGACAAGCCCTTCATCCTGAGCTCATTCTTGTAAACCATTTCTGGAGTCCCTCCAAGGCCAGTATATCCTTCCTTAGCCACATGGGGCCCAAAACTGCTCATAATATTCCAAAAGAGGTCTAATCAAAGACTTATAGATCCTCAGCAGTACACCTCAGCTGTTGTATTCTAGCCATCCTGAAATGAATGCTAACATTGCATTTGTCTTCTTAACTGCCAACTGATCCTGCATGTTAACCTTTAAAGAATCCTGATCTAGGACTTTCGAGTCCCTTTGTGCTTCAGATTTCTAAAGACATTTTTCCCATTTAGAAAATAGGCTATGCTTCTATTCTTCCTATCAAAGTGCATAAACTCACACTTTCCTATTCTATCTGCCACTGCTTTACCCATTCTCCTAGCCTATCCCAGCCTTCTGCAGCCTCCCACTTCCACAACACCACCTGCCCCTCCACTGATTTTTGTGTCCAATGCAAACCTAGCAACAATGCTCTCAATTCTTCTGTCCAGATTGTTCATGTATTATGAGAATAGTTGTGGTCCTAACACTAGCCTCTGCAGAATTCCATTTGTCATCGGCTGCCATCCCCACTCTTTGCCCTCTGCCCATCAGCTAATCCTCCATCCATGCCAGTACCTTGGCCCTGACACCATGGGCTTTTGTGTTACCCCTATTTCAGGAACCAACTTGGAATGCATCACTTTAGAATGGGTGACAGTTGACTTGTTACAAGGCAACAGCAAACACAGTGGTAGAGTAACTGTGGTAGGAGGAGATTTGCTGTCACCTTGAAGGAGAGCATGTTTGTACACTTTGGAGCCACCACCACTCCTCCAGGACAGCATCTGAGCAATCCTAATAATCTACTGGATCATAGACTGTGCTACTGCTATCAGAGCCTGCATGTTGTTTTAAATGCATTGATCTTCCACAATCTAATCCTGAATAGCAGCATCTGGACTTGCATGGTAACAACCATGGATTACATGATCTCATTGATCTTGCATTGCAACCTTCAGTCGGCATTAGCCGCCTGACGCTGCATCATGACTGAGTCTGCAAATACTCTCAGGGACTAGTCACTGCTTCATTGTTGGAAAGGATGGACTGCAAGCTCTCTGTAAATGAATAGTGACAACTAGCCCTGCAGTAGGGCTGGCAATGCCCAAAACATCTCTGTGTGAATGCTGATCAGTGTTTCTCGGTATGCCAGCCCATCACTGGCTTCATCTGATGCTTTTGCAGCAGAATGAATGTGTGACCTTTCCCTCTGATGAGTTGGCACCTCTGCTGTCCTTTCTCCTGCAGATGGCAGAAGGCCAGCTCTTTCTTGTGACTCAGCATGTGTGGATGCTGACTGTATCCCAACTTGCTAAAGTATACCAGGATTGATAATTCTGCTTCTTCATTGGACATTCACTGCTAACATGGTCCCCCATGCCTGTGCTGGCCAGGCTGCAAGTCCTGAGATATGAAAGCACATAGATAAGGAGAATATTGGAATGAGGGACATGAGTGCAGAAAGCAATAGGTCCATGATCACATCATCAACAGATTGAGGCAACTGTACATTTCAGAGAAAGAACTCCGAAGAGTCTAATCCAAATCTCATTTGGAGTCAAATCCTATATTTGCATACATTCCTGATGAAGAGCTTAGGCCTGAAACATTGATTTTCTTGCTCCTCAGATGCTGCCAGACCAGCAACATCACTCTCAACTCTGATGTCCAGCATCTGCAGACCTCACTGTCTCCTACAAGTAAATATTGTTGAGTCCTCGTGGATTCTGCCTAACATGAAATCTGTACAACTGGGTTCTGCTCTGCAGTATGGAGAATGCTCTCTTAGACTAGACTATCCTTGCTTTCGGGTTGTTGCATGTCTCTCTTTGCCTTATCTAAGAGTGACCACTGCTTGACTCTCAGGAGTTACAACAAATTCTTCTGCTTACATATTAATGTACAGAACACTGTACTTTGTATTACAGCTCTCTAGTACAAATCTTCCATTCCTCTCATCTCAGAGTTTCAGTAGCATATGATAGAGTATCATATCTTAAAAATCATCACATCATTAGCAGAGACATTCTGATTATACTACATTTTGCATAACTTCTCTTGGTGAGAAGGCATCTTATTCTGGTTCAAATAGTCTATTGATTGATCCAGCATTTGAGTATGTGTTAGAACAGATAAATATATATCCTGAAGTCTATGTGAAGTGGGTAGGAAACTGACGGCTAGCATAGTCTGCTTGATTTCCCTTGGTGTTGTAAAGGGTAGGAAGGTGCTTTTTGCTCACATCCTGTTATACTGAGTTGTTTTGCACTATTTCTGAAGCCCAGATCATTGCAATCAATGCACATTGACAAACACAAAGCTGTGGTGATGAGAAATGGACACAGTACCTCTGATGAGTCTAACCAGTGATTTATAAAGGTTGAGTATGCCTTTCTTGGTTTTGTAATATGAATAAAACTAAGGATCACATATGCTTTCTCAACAACTATATCAGCTTAATTTGCCATCTTTTCTCTTTTCCTGTATCCCCTTTAAAATTGTGTAAGTGTTACTTGCTCGATGTGGGAGACAGTGAAGAAAATGTGCATCTCACAAGTCAGTTTTATTTTATAACAAGTGAAACTTCTATAGTAGCCAGAATTTTATCTGAAAATTATTTTGGATTATGAGGTAGGTGGAAAGATAACTTGGATATTTGGCTGTGGTGGTTTGAAAGAGGAATTGGGGACTTTGGTAAATGGTATTGTGAAGTGGACTGAAGTATGGCAGTAGTTTAGAAGTTCGGAATGGAGAGTTATTAAGGTTATCCATCTTCATACTGTAGTCACCCACTTTCCTCCCTTACTTAATCCTCAGTCCCATCTTCCTTTAATTCTACTTCTTTTGTTTCACTGTATTCACTTCTCTACATTGCATGAAGTGTCTTCATCCTCCCACTCCATTCCCTCTTGTTTATTTCCTTTTCTCGAATTTCCACATTCTCTCCTTCCATGCATGTTCCAGTACTCCATCACTTAAATAATACCTTGTTACATCACCGTTTCCTCTTTTCCATGCTTTCTGAACTTTTTAATCCTTCATTCTCTCTTTCTCAAGAACGCATCTTTGATTGCTGGAAAATCTTTCTTATTTCAGTGCTTTCAGAAAACAAATACAACACCTTGCAATTCCTGTTTTCCATAACATGCCAGTATTATTGCAATTAAAGTGGCATTTTTTGTGCTGATTGAAGAAATATATATTTGGAACGCAAAGATTTCATACCTGTTATACTTCATGCTTCCATTAAATAATGCGATTATCTTTCTAACTGGCAAACAAAGTTCAGCTAAGGTTTTATATCCCAGATAATTCCCCACTATTTGCAACTAAGTCAGCCAGGGAGTTCAGTGTGCAGATATACTTATCATGTTTAAGGCTCTGGGTCATGAACAAACATTATTGCAAATAATCAAGGATCCTATTCTCCTCCAAGCAATCATATAGTAGTCCGGTGATACTATGTTCACTTCTGCAGCATTGATTGAAAGATCACGTCCATTGTTTAAAAAGTCTCCTTGGGGTATCACAAGGAATCATGGTTTAGCCTGACTACCTTTGGAAACGTCTGTCCTTTGCCACAAAATAGAAATTAACTATCACTTCTGGATTCTGAGACTATTACCACTCAAATGCCTGAAAACAAAATGCCCCAGAGTAGCTACTCAAGCCATTCATGAAGACCTCATTAAGCATGGCTTTAAGTAAGGAACAGACTTGTGCTGTTGGCATGTTGTCATTATCATAACAGTGCACTGTGCACGTTGATAGGGAAACATTTATACAGACACATATGCACAGCCTGATCTTTTAAAAAATACTCTTCTAGTTTAACTCCTCTCACTCTCTTCAGAACAAAGATATGGCTATTAGTAACCACATGAGCCCCAGTTATGTCTGTCCCTTTGTAGAATAGTGGAATATTCCTTCCTGTAGTCCTTTTCGATTCCCCCCATTCCCCCCCCCCAACTCTTTCTTTCGTACATCCATGACATCATCAGGGTTGCTTCTATCTTTCATCTGGAATTGAAAATATCTATCAATTTTGCTTCCAATTTCCACCTTCCCTAGGTTTCATCTGGTCCATTCCTAACTCCTCCTTTCTCTTCCATGACATCTCTCTATCCATTTCTGGTGTTAAGCTGACCACCAATATCCACTACAAACCCACTGACTGCCACAATTAACTTGACTATAAATTCTCACACCCTGCTTTCTGTAAAGACTCCAATCCATTCTCCCTGTTACTCTGCCTCCATTGCATCTATTCTGATGATGCCACCTTCTACACGAGGTCTAAGAAATGTCCACCTTTTTCCTCAATCGAGAATTCCCGCACCTGTGATTGACATGGTCCTTAAATTTATGTGACTAATTTTGTGCATTTCTGTCCTCAACCCTTCTCTCCTTTCCCACAATAATGACAGGGTCCCTCTGATCCATACCAGCAGCCACATCCAAAGAACTATAAGCTCCATTTCCACCACCTTCAACAGGATGCCTTCACCAGACCTTATGCCCCTCCACTCCTTTTTCAGGTTTCTGCAGGGACCGTTTCCTCTGGGACACTCTGCTCCACTCCTCCTCCATTCCCAACACATTTTCACATCACCTTCCCATGCAATCACAGAAGGTACCTGCTCATTTACTTCCTCCCTCCTCACTATCCAAGGCCCTAGACATACTTACCAGGAAAAGCAGCAATTTACCTGCACTTCACTCAGTCTAGCCAACTATATACTGTTCACAGTGTGGTCTCCTCTCCACTGGAAGATGAAATGCAGACTGGCTGTCAGTAAAAATGACTCTGGGCTTCCAGTTCCCGGCCACTTCAACACACCACCTTGTTCCCATGTAAATGCTTTTGTCTCAGGCTTACTGCAGTGCTCCAAGGAAGCTCAACACAAGCTGGAAGAACAGCATCTCATCTTTTCCATGGGACTTATAGCCTTCAAAACTCAATATTGAGTTTCACAAATTTAGATCATGACTATCTCCTTATATAGGTCGAGATTAGAGTGGTGCTGGAAAAGTACAGCAGGTCAGGCAGCATCCGAAGAGCAGGAAAATCGACGTTTCAGGCAAAAGCCCTTCATCAGGAATGAAGGCAGGGAGCCTCCAGGGTGGAGAGATCCTCTTTATATATCAGTTGTTAACCCCACACCCCAGGTCCTGTCATAAAATGAATTGCTTTCAGTACAAATCATTCCCACTTACCATAGCCTCCATCACCACACATCTACGTTTTTACCTTCCTTGTTTTAACCATCAACAATTCCTTTTTCTACCCACATTGTTTTTCCTCTCTCCCTCTGGGCTCCCTTGTCACCTGGCTGCTCGATCCTCTCCCCCCACTCTCAATTACCGCATCAACACTAACACCAGGTTTCCTAGTTGCGATCAGTTCTGATAAAGAGTCACTGGACTCAAAACATCTAAACTGTTTTCTCTCTATAAATAGTGCCAGACTTGCTGTGTTTCCCTTGCAATTTGTTTTTGTTTGTTTCCGGTCTCCAACATCTGCAGTTTGTTGTTTTATTATGCTCTTTATTTCTTCATGGTTCTATGAGAAAAGGTAGTCTGGTGTTATTAAACCACTAAAATCAAGGACTGATTAGGAATAGTCAATATGGCTTTGTGTGTGGGAAATCATGTCTCACGAACTTGACTGAGTATGTTGAAGAAGTAACAAAGAGGACTGTTGAGGGCAGAGCAGGACGTGATCTATATGGATTTCAGTAAGGTGTCCGACAAGACTCCCCATGGTAGGTTGGTTATCAAGGTTAGATCTCATGGAAAATAGGGAGAACTAGCGATTTCGATACAGAACTGGTTCAAAGGTAGAAGACAGGGTGGTGGTGGAGGGTTGTTTTTCAGACTGGAGGCCTGTGACCAGTGGAGTGCCACAAGGATCGGTGCTGGGTCCACTACTTTTCATCATTGATATAAATGATTTGGACATGAACTTAGGAGGTATAGTTAATATGTTTGCAGATAACATCAAAATTGATGGTGTAGTGGACAGCGAAGAAGGTTACCTCAGGTTACAACAGGATCTTGATCAGATAGGCCAACAGGCTGAGGAGTGGTAGATGGAGTGTAATTTAGATAAATGCGAGGTGCTGCATTTTGGGAATGCAAATTTTACCAGGACTTATACACTGAATAGAAAGGTCCTCAGGAGTGTTGCTGAACAAAGAGATCTTGGAGTGCAGGTTCATAGCTCCTTGAAAGTGGAGTTGCAGGTAGATAGGATAGTGAGGAAGGCATTTGGTATGCCTTTCTTTATTGGTCAGAGTACTGAGTACAGGAGTTGGGAGGTCACGTTGCAGTTGTACAGGACATTGGTTCGGCCACTGTTGGAATATTGTGTGCGATTCTGGTCTTCTTCCTATCGGAAAGATGTTGTGAAAGTTGAAAGGGATCAGAAAAAATTTACAAGGATGTTGCCAGGGTTGGAGGATTTGAGCAATGGGGAGAGGCTGGGGCTGTTTTTCCTAGAGCATTGGAGGCTGAGGGGTGACCTTATGAAGGTTTATAAAATCATGAGGAGCATGGATAGGATAAATAGACAAAGTCTTTTCCCTGGGACTGGGGAGTCCAGAACTAGAGAGCATAGGTTTAGGGTGAGAGGGGAAAGATATAAAAAAGACCTAAGGGACAACTTTTTCACACAGAGGGTGATACGTGTCTGGAATGAGCTGCCAGAGGAAGTGGCTGAGGCTGGTACAATTGCAAGATTTAAAAGGCATTTGGATGGGTATATGAGTAGAAAGGGTTTGGAGGGATATGGATCAGGTGCTGGCAAATGGGACTAGATTATGTTAGGATATCTGGTTGGCATGGACAAGTTGGACTGGACGGTCTTTTTCTCTGCTGTACATCTCTATGACTCGATGGCTCTATATCTTCTACCCACCTTCAAGAAGGCAAATCATGGAAATACTTCTAAATATTTTACTGAAGAGGAACAATTGGTAAAACAAAACTAATTATATTAGCACAAATGAAAGATCCTGCAGATGCTGTCAATCTGACGTAAAACAAGAACTGCTAGAAATAGTCAGCAGGCCTAGTAGAGTCTGAGGAAAGAGAAACTGTATTCAGTCAATGGTCTTCTATAAGAACTGAGAAAACCTCAGGCCTAATCTTATGATTTTTGCCGAAGTGCTAATTCTGTCGAGATTTGGGGGCATTTTTTCCACAAGACCCAACAAGTTTGCTCATTGTTTCTTACCAAACACACCTCATTAACTACCTGCCCTACTCCTGTGGCATCCCTCAAATCTGATTCTATCCCCATCTTACCACATTATGTTTCCATGATAGCTGGTCACTCACCAGATAGGTGCCAAAAGATCAACATCCTTGGCACCCACATCATACCTAAAAGCCCAATTTCCATCCAAACAAGCCTGTCAGTTTGAGCTGCTCTGCATGGATCCTGACATTTGCCCTAGAAAGAAGGAAATGGGCATCATCTTCTGTGGGCAGGGAAGTTCTGCTGGACAGAATGGAACAGATGTAGGGTGGAAGCTGTGACATCAGACCATGCCAACCTGGTCTAAGGTTGCTACCTAGGTCAATGGAGTCTGGAGGAATGACCAACACTATAGGAAGAAGGACCTCACATTCTTCTCCCTCCGCTAATATGCCCATCTTCGTCCAAGACTTATGCTCTACCATGCTCATTATTGCCTACAACATCTTCCTTCATTGGATCTCATAAAGTCTAATTCCAAGCACCACTAGCCCTGCATGCTGTCTGCACTGCCTACTGACTTGAGATACCTCCCCATCTGCTCCAAAAATAACAGCATTTTGACCCACTTTTATCTCCTGTAATACCTGTCGTTTACTTACTCCTAGCCCACAATAGCATAGAAAGAATCAAGAAGGTTGGTTGGCTGCCTGAAATTCTATTCCTCACCCCTTATAAGGAAAGGATACTGACTGGGACCACTCCAAATGGCTTACTGATGGTGTCCAATCCTCTTGTATTGGAGGTTGCTTTTGACTTATTGTGCTAGGAACCCCTGAGCTTACTTTATTGCCTGACACCTGCCAACAACCAGGGTGAGCGACCTGGCTTTATATCAGTATTGTATGGGAGGTAAGGTAGAGTTACTGTGAGTATCTATGTACGTTCAGAATGAGTGTGTGTCATGATAGCAAGTGAAGAGGCTGAACATAAAGCCTGCTCCAGTCCATGAGCTGGCTGTGTATCTCTGAGTCGATAGCCACCTTCTAGCAACATCACAATGAGAGTTACTGGTGCAGCCTGAGGTACAGCAAGAAGGTTCAGGAGAGGACAATAAGTGGATCAGAAATATGCTACAAGATTGGCATGTCAGATGCCAATATGTATGGTTTGTGTGGCTGGAGCCCATAGAATAAACCTGAGATAATGGTGCCCAGTGTCCAACATGGAGGCTGCTCATCAGCAGTGGTGCAATGCAGGAGCTGGGTCCCTGCTCTGACGTCGATGCCAAGAGTTTTCAAAGTCTAGCACTTTAATGGGTTCAGTAAGATGAAAATTTGAATGTTAATGAGGTGACTTACAGTGAGTTATTAAATAAATATTTAATAAAGGTATAATCCCTCTTACTGGTGATTCACCACTGCCTCCCTAGAAACTCACCTCACTGCTTGGAAAAAGCATTAAATAAGATAAGGTGCTTCCAACCTGGAGTTCAACAGCTCCACATGTTTGATCTGATTCTGCCACAAATATCCCCAAAGGCCATGTTCCTCAGACCACTATAAAATTCCTGTCTCAAACTCTAATGGGTTTGAAGCAAGTGAAAGTTGAGGTCAGTAAGGTGGAAAAAACAGGAAAGGCAAAGTCTGTGATAGGATGAAGAGCTAAGTGATTTGATGATGATGAATGTTGAACATTGAACTGTTATTCTGTCAATTCCACCCAACTACATTCTCCACAACAGTGGATACAGCAATGAATGCCCACACACTCCTCCACAGATTGCCTGTATAGACCATATCTCACTCAGGAACCCAGGCAACTCTACCCCTGACATATTAACTTCCACCAGCTCTGGTCTGCTCCTTTCCACAGGAGGGAAGAATGTTAATGTTGTGCTTGGATGATGTGACTGCCATTGTTGAATCGTTGCATGAATGTGGAAGATAGAGAGAGATAATATAAGGTTGACCATAATGATAGGAGAAATGCGATCAAGTATCTATCTCATGAGATGAGAGTGAGATAGAGTGTCTCTGATTGTTAGCCATGGAGCTCTGAATTTCATGAACTGCCACTGTTTGCATGATGGGGAGTTTAATGCATTTTGAGCAGTTTGAGACACTAGTGGAGTGGTGGGTGGGTAATGCCATGTAAAGACACATTGACTGACTTTGACATTATACATGAGAACATTAGACATTTTGTGCGAAGTCCTTGGTCCATATGTGACTATTGACCTCTCTGGTCAACTGCTTCACTCCTTTCTGAGCATGGTCATTGGAGGTCTTCTGTCTATCCTGGAAACATGATGATTCCAGTGGGACATCCATTAACTTGGAACAAACACTGACCATTTTCTAGTTTTTAAATTGCAGCAATATTAACCAATTTTACAAGCTTCATTTTACAAGGGCCAGCCTATTTTGCTGAAATCAGGCTGAATACACAATGTGCACACAGCACACCTGGCCAATCACATCACCTGATGGGTACAGAGCCATCCAATAAAGGGGCAAATGTTTGCTCCTATTTCAGAACCACAATAATGAAGAGAGGGAAAAATGATTAAGTAACAAGAATTGAAAACAAAGTTATCTTTGCTGTGACTACAGGTTTAACAATTTTTACATGCAAAAATGAATTTTGTTTGCTGTCTGTGGAAATCTAATCATTAATTTACTGCTCCCAGTTTTCAACACCATTTTCTCTTCCTATCTAAATGATTAAAAGGTTTGTATCTGTAAGAATGCACTGCTAAAACAACATTTATTTTACATGTCACAATTTGTGTTACCTCCTAATGCTCTGCCACAAGAACAATTTGCATTTATATAACATTTTAACTCAGAAAATGGAAGTCCCAAAACCTTTCCTGACACATAATAAAAGCAGAGATTCTTAGACAAATAAAGGATTATTAGGAGAGTGACAAAAGGATTGGTAAAATAGGGACATATTGAAGACCACCTTAGTTGATGAGAGGGAGGA
Organism: Chiloscyllium punctatum; assembly: GCF_047496795.1. Taxonomy (NCBI): domain Eukaryota; kingdom Metazoa; phylum Chordata; class Chondrichthyes; order Orectolobiformes; family Hemiscylliidae; genus Chiloscyllium; species Chiloscyllium punctatum. Next base: position 72,311,138 of record NC_092742.1, on the reverse strand, counting down.
GTGGACGGAGATAATTAGTGAGGCAATGCCAGAGGGGGGAGAGAGAGAGATCTGGGTGGCTGAAGACATGGCTGTCAATGGAAAGGTAAACGTACAGGGGCTCACTTGAAACTAAAATCAGAATAATGAGAGTAGTGGAAAGGAAGACAGGGAGAGTGAAACAAATAAAATAAAGAGAAATTCTATGTCAGCTTTTAAGATAGGGCACAAATTTTGATGGATTAGAGATTATGAAGGATGGAGAATGTGAGACCTGTTATGTGAGAAATGGAATTTTCAAGTTTGAAGTTGATAAACCCATGGATCATGGTTTTGTCAGTACCTGTAAAGAGGGAGAGGTTGTGGTGAACATGAGACACCGTTGAAGGCAATGAAACTTGATTGGTGCTGGAACGGATAGAATATTTTATATTTTTGTTTTTAAAACATATTGTCTTCAAATTCATCAAGGACATGAATGTGCATAGCCACTCCAGAAGCCATTAATATCAATAGAAGATGTTCTATCACAGTATTAGAAATATTCTGCAGTTGTGGGAAGATGCCTGCAATGCACTTCAGTTTTAGGTAATATCTCCAACACATTGCAGATGGTTTCACATGACTGTGACAATCGAGGCATCATGTTTGTCAGTAACTAGATTCAAATTTGTTAATTACTCCAATCATACAAATGGCAATCGTATCTTTTGTCCTAATGTGAGAATGACAATCATCAAGTATAGTGAATCCAGAATTCCAGATCTGTCCCTCAACCGAGAAAGCTCATTTCTCAATCCTCCATGGAGGAGTGAGTATCCTATTTTTCATTCCTAGCTCCTCATTCTTAGTGCTATTCCCTAACTGATACATCACCTGACCCATTAGCAGCTAGTTCTGGTGTTCTGCACTGGTGCTTGTAAGCATCAAATGCTACACCAGGATATGGCTACAATTGACAATCTTAACAGTTGTCTTCTAATGGAATTATAGTGTTAAATTTCAGTCCTTCTCTTCCTTTCCTCCCTCACATTATCAAACTATAAAGCTTTAGCAATAAATAGGTTTGTCATTTGAAGAAGGTTTTCTTTTACTCAATCCAAAATAATCAGAAATGGGCCCTACTGATCATCAGTTGTCTCTTAATAGGGAAATGCTTTGTTTTACTTTCCTCTTGTTTCTTCCATTTGCCAAATTTAAAAGATTTGCTGAAGGAACAGAACCAACTCATTTGAAAGGCAATATTTATAACTCTGCTTATATCTGTTTGTAATGAGGAATCTAATCCAACGTTTGAGCACTTGTGTCAAAATATTTTTAATTTTTAAAGCTGCTTTCTATCTTTTTTTTGGAAACTTCACTGCAGCCTTTCCATATTTTTCCTGTTAGATTTTTTGCATTATACCTAATTTTGTAATCCATTGATGAATTCATTTAGAGCTTCCATGCATCACTTTAATTTATTTTAATCATATTCATATCTGAACTGTTGCCTTAGTTGATAAAAAAGAGCATTTTACTGTTTAATCAAACAAAATTGATAATAATACATAACAAAAATGCAAACTGTAAATATAAAGTGATGTTCTATTTCTTCAAATATTAAGTGTTCTATTCAATATTTCATAAAATTTGTTTAGAATGTATTATTGACATCCAAATTTGACTTTTATGAAGATATTTATTTCTGTTGAGACTGATTATATAACTCCGTTCACAGTCATGTGGGGATTGCCTACAAAGTGTAAATTATGTTGTTCAAATTTCAGGTAGATTTTTGGCTAACTGGGAAATTCTTGTAGGAAGACCTAGCTGTAGGTAGCAGAAAAAAATTCTGATTTGCTATAATTACTATGGTATTAATATGGGTTATAAGAAGATTGTTTTGCTGTTTCTCATTCTAAATTGTGCTAAATTATCTAACTCTATATTTATCTGAAAGTGGTTTTACTAGGGGTATCAAATAGCTGAAGAGATCAATATGGTTAACTGATCTTTTTGCATTAAATAATACACCCTTGTCAAAAAAGATACAATCATAGAAAAATTGCAAACATCTAACAAAATAGGTCTGGCAGCGTTGGTGGAGCGAGAAACAAGAGTTAATGTTTCAACTAAAGCTTCTCTCTCCGCAGTTGCTGCCAATCCTGCAGAATTTTTCCAGCATTCTCTGAGTTTGTTTCAGATTACCAACTTGGAATCATAGAATCCTTACAATGCAGAAACAGGCCATTCAACCCATCAAATCTGCACCAACCCTCTGAAGAGGATCACACACAGATCCCATCTCTCCATTTACCATGGCCAATTGACTTAACCTGCACATCTTTTGACTGTGGGAGGAGACCAAAGCACTCAGTTGAAACCCATACAGATACAGGGAGAGCACACAAACTCCACACAGACAGTCGCCCAAGGCTGGAATCAAACCTGGATCCCTGGTGCTGTGAGGCAGCAGTGCTAACCACTGTGCCACTATGTTGCATCCACAGTATTTTATCTTTACTAAAAAGTGACATAGCATTTTTTTCATAAGTTTAAAAGTTTCCACAATCTAATATAATGATGTGAGCATAAAAATTAGGACAATAGTAGGCCATTCAGCTCAATATCTCCTTCATTCCACAAGTTCTTAGCTGATCTGATTGTGGCCTTAATTTCACTTCCATGCATGTCTACAATTCGTGATCAACTTATCAATCAAGTGACAATAAAGGCTGGTTTTGGGGAGTTGAGCCAGTGGGGGAGAGAGAGGAGTGCAAGGGCAGTGGGAGAAGGATGGAAGTGTGGGAATTCAAATACTACTCTGGAGAAGCAGGATTTGCTTTGCTCAAAGTAGGATCCTGGGTGGTGATAGTGCAAAATAGAAGCCAGAAGGAGTCAATATGAGCCATTGTCACAGCTCTGAAGCTGAAAGTTTGCGCTGAGCTCCAGTGTTATAAAGAATACACTTTGAAGCTCCAGGAGTTCAACGCTGCAGCTAGGTCAAGCTAAAGTAAAATAAAAAAGATGAAATTCTGAAAAATGTAAGGAATTAAAATGTCAGCATTTGAAATACCTTTTAGTTTCTCTGGCTTGGATTACAACTTTTTCAATTTGATCTGTGCTATTTCGGATTTACGCCTTTTGATTGACAATATTGTGTTATATCGTTACAATGTTTTAAGGAGTAACTGTCAGAACTATGCACTTCAATTTTGATGTCTAAATTTTCTAATCACATCCTCCTCTTTCTACCAAACGACCATGAGAATTAACTTTGTCTAACCTCAAACTCTGATGTGTTGTACTGTGGAGATGATAAGTTTGACAGAGAGCCATTATCTTTTACCCAGCAAATTGTATTCAGTTTTCAAATAGATGACTTGCAATGGTTGAGAATGCTGCACTATTACCGTTGCAATGACAACAGTATAGATTAATGTTTCTTTGGCAATGTGAAGTCTTCAGGCTATAGATTTAATATGATGTTAAATGTCCCGAATCCCAGTCCATTAAATCAATTAATGTAAACTTGTGAGAACAGACGGTGATTTTCCAATGCATGATGAAAATTCAATGTTGCCACTGAGCGAGGTTTTGAAAACCTTTCCAAAAGTACATCCTTAAATTTTAATGGTTCCAATTTTAGCTTCAGGTGCTATTTTGAAGATACAAAATTTACTTCACAAAATTCAACAATGTTCCTATTTCCATTTGATGGAGTAGATGGATGTACCAATTAGACAAAGGCACAAATATCCCCAGGGATTCTCCCTTTTGTGGTCTACAACTCCAGTGAGAGGTTCGTGAAAACCAGGAAAAACATTGTAAACTCAACTGAATGTGGTTCATCCTATTTATGATAGGATGGAATCAGTTACACTGATGTGACTGCACAGATTCAGGAGGAGAAGCAATTTTAGGTCATAAACTGGCCACACTGGGATATATGTAGCATAAAGTGGATTAGATAAGCAGTCGTAGAGGAGGCTTGTTTGTAACTTAAACAGTTCAAGGTTTTGAGCTAGAGTCTGAACTGCAGATATTGTGGTACATTAGGATGGAGGAGACACTTAGATGCTTTGTACTAGGAAGCAGTCAGGATAGGGCTTTCTTTTTAGTCAGTGTTTAGGGACAAGAGAGCATGACTGCAAGTGAGCCTCGGCCTTTGCATTTGTCCATTATGGTTGAGGTTTTTTTCAGCTTTTTTGGATGAGAGTGAGGGCTGCAGGTACAAAGCACAAATCTACAAGCAGGTACAGTTAGACATCACAAAAATAATGTAAGGACAAAACTGCAAATTGGAGAAGCTACCTGACCATGGAGGCCTGATATAGACAGCCTAATGTAATACCATAAGACATGGGAGAAGAAATTAGGCCATTCAGCCCATTGAGTCAGCTCCGCCATTCAATCATGGCTGAAAAGCTTTTCAACCCCATTCTCTCACTTTCTCCCTGTAGCCCTTGATCCCCTTGACACTCAAGAACCTATCAATTTCAGTTTTAAATATATTCAATGCCTTTTCTTTGGCAATGAATTCCATAGATTCCCTACCATCTGAAGAAGTTTCACCTTATCTCTGTTCTAAAAAGTCTTCCCTTTATTCTAAGGCAATACTCTCGGGTCCTAGTCTCTCCTACCAATGGAAGAGCACAGGTCCAGGAGGTTGAGTTGTATGCCCAGTACCAGGGTTTGGGACAACTCCTCAGGACTAGAAAGGAACTTAGAGCAGAAGGGGGAAGAGCTAGTCATTGCAAGTACCAAATGAACAAGTACGATAAAAAAAGAGGTTTTGGATAATCAGTAGGAGGAGCTGGACATCAAATTGCAAAGCAGAACTTCAAAGATAATATTCCCTGGATTATTACCTGAACCAATGAAAATCTGGAATTAAGAATGTAATGATGACCATGGAACCATGGTTAATTGTTTGGGGAAAATCTATCAGGTTCTTTAGGGAAGGTAACTGCTATCCTTACTTGGTACAGCCTGCTTGTGACTCCAAACCCACAACAATGTGGTTGACACTTAACTGTCCTCTGAACAATTAGGGATGGGCAATAAATGCTGCCTAACCAGTGACACCCTCATTCCATGAATGAATAAAAAGAATATGCGAAAGGTTTAAGTTATTACAATACTTTGCCTGAATCCTTTGGGTAAGTAAACTTGTACCAATTAAATTATTTTTCTTTTCATTTGCTTACATCTCTAGCAACAGAAAAAATATTACTCCTCCTTTAGGATTTATGTTTACCAATTATTGTAATCCCCACATTGGTTGTTGAGCTTATGAGATGCATGATTTCAAAAAATGTTATCTCCGTTTCTTTACATCATCTATTTATCTTCCTACAGTCTTCCTATCACTTGCATTTTTAAAAAGATTATTTGAGCACTTAAAAGAAAGGTTCATGCTTTTTATCTTGATTTTTTTTAGGTTTAACTCTTTTATATATACCTCACTTATTATTTCAGTCTTCTTTCACACTTACTTGAAATAATTTAACTGTTGTTTAGCAATACTATGTAATTTGATCATCACTTTTTCACTTTTATTACTGTGCAGGCAATTTGCCATCATAATTGTATTTCATACTCTAAACTGCTGACAGCAATCTTTGGTAGTCAGTACATGAACACAGAATGCTTTCATCTGCCTCCTGAAGTTCACTTCAATAATTTTGGACCTTTTAAAAATAGTATGTTTTCTCTTATAGCTTAAATGGTAAAATTATCATCAAAAGAGCTGCTCACAACAACATGTCTACAAAACACATCTGCTTCCCTAGCATTGATGTCATATCCAGATACAGTAATAACTCAGTAACCAGAGTAAAGTTTTTTGCAGACACTTTTGAACAGATAATAGCAGCTTGAGGAAAATGCTTTGAAGTGATTTGTGGTTGGACATGACTGTCAATTTGTTCTTTCCAAGTAGACATTGTTGAAAATTTCATAAGCACAGACAATGGCTGGGCACTCTTTCTCAATTTGGGCATGCTGTCTTTCTGTTGGTGTTAATGCCCTGACTGTGAAACAATCAATTGATCTTGCTGAAATAAGTTTGCTCTGAATCCTGATGCAGTTATTTCATGCTGCAGGACGACTTCTTCATTTATATTGTATATTTCAGCACTGGTGTTACCATCACCAGTTGTTTGATTTTAGTGAATGCTGCTTCTTGTTCTATGCCGCACTACCATTACACAGCCTTGGCCATGAGTTGACTTAATTGTTCGCACTCCAATGACAAAATGGGCAAGAATTTTGCTACATAGTTGATGAGTCCAACAAATCGTTGCATCATTATCACATCTATTTGATTACTGCCTCATTGCTACCTTTCCAGACTCCAGGCAAAGACCTTTTGCTTTCAGTAAGTAGATTTTGTACTTGACGTTTGGGCTTTTAAAATTGTATTTTATTTCTTGTTCAACTTCTGGTTCACTTGGCAAGCTTTTTTGAGCAGTCACACTAGATTTTGATGTGGGTATCAGTAGCTTTTTCAACTGTGTCTACGCATCCATAAACTAGCAGGTGGTCCATTGTAGCTTCCACTCCAGGAATATCACTAACAAGCTCATGTTGTCTTCTGGAGCAGAGGAAATGTCAGCCAGCATGCATGATCATCTGTATCTCCCAAAAGGTATCCAGAATGTAGTTAGAAAACTGTTGCTTTCATCTAGCTTCTTTGCCAGTGGCGATCGTTCACATCATTGGTGAAGATTTTTTGCCTTTGCTAATTGGCAAAAATCCTTCAATGTTTGACATACGGTTGTGAGATCTTTTCAACACTTTGTTTCGATCCTTTGGGTCAATACGTACTCTTAGATTTCCAGGATGTTTCACTGCTAATCCATTCTGGAGGACTTTTCAATTTCTTGATGACTCCTTTCGATTTTTGCTCTCTCAGGCTGGCCTTAGAGCAGCTGGAACTTTTCTCACTTGATGAGGAATTGTTTTTGAACTTTCATCAACTTTGAGATGATATTTTCCTTGAAGACTTCCTAACCCTTTGAAAATATCTTTGTACCCAAGTAGGATCTGTCCTATGGTCAATGGTAGAGTGTATAGCAATATGCTGTACATCATTTTGGCATATTGAAGGTATAACATTACACTTGCTCTGGCTGAGAAAAGTGAAATTTGTTGGCCACCTATGACCTTGTACTGCAGGACCTCTTTCACGTTATTGCAGTGGGTTCACAGAGCAATCTGTCCTCTTGGCATATGTATGGAGACCTCTATAGACTTATAGCCTGACTTTTAAGGGCTTCATATATAGATTGCAATGTTGAATCACTTTGCACAGGTTAGTGAAGATCATGGTCGAGGGCGTGTTGCTGGTCAAGCACAGCAGGTCAGGCAGCTTACAAGGAGCAGGAGAAACAACGTTTTGGGCATAAGTCCTTCATCAGCCTTCATTTTCTCCTTCGTAAAGATCATGACCTTGTATCTATCAGTGTCTATCTGACATTTTATGTTGGTCTGGTATTCTTTGTCTGCAGTCCTCATTCCAATAGTCATAAACCATATATTTCTGATCAATTTGACGAAATCAGCCTGCTTGAATGGTGTAAGATTCATCAGAATCTTCCATCATTATTCCTGCAGTGTTTATCTGTACCTTCTTAATGTGTTTCTTTTTAGCCAAATGCTGAATAATGCTTATGTGAAATGACTCAACATTGTGGAGTGAGAACACTGGTTTCCCTACAATGGACATGTTGCCTTTTCTTTTGCATGATGTCTTCCACTGCAGTTGCATGCTGCCTTTTGTCTCTGATTGTTTTGACCTGTGTTCCCAGAGTATCTGCAAGCATAATGCAAGATTTGGTCTGTTCTGCCACAAACATACTCAATCTGTTAATTTGCAACCTTGGCACTTCTGCATGTCGATTGCTCTCTTGAGTATAAGTTTGTCTTTTCTCAATAGGGGTGCTTTCACTGCTGATCTCTTATGTCTGACACAACCCTGTCTCTAACTAGCTTATCCTTTAATTGTACAAATTCAAAGGTTTCTGTAAGCTGAGTTAATGATTTTATTTTCATTTCATTCCCTAATATTGAATACGCACATTTGTCTGCAATATTCACTTTAGTTCACAATGTGCCTTCAAAGCTTGTAAAATGTTTGTGCTTTTTGCTCTTCAGAGAGATTTAGCGTGAAATGTATTTTGAAACTACATTTTCTTCAACAGTGATAAAAGTGCAGTGACACATATTTGTTCTAGTTTGCTCAACAAATCCATTGCCATTGCATAATTTTACCATTATTCATGGAAGAGTTTTTTTAGATTAGATTCCCTACAGTGTGGAAACAGGCCCTTTGGCCCAATAAGTCCACACCGACCCTCCGAAGAGTAACCCACTCAGATCCATTTCCCTCTGACTAATGCACCTAACACTATGGGCAATTTAGCATGGCCAATTCACCTGGTCTGCACATCTTTGGACTGTGGGAGGAAACTGGAGCACCCTGAGAAAACCCACGCAGATACATGGATAACATGCAAGCTCCACACAGACAGTTGCCCGAGGCTGGAATCAAACCTGGGACCCTGGTGCTCTGAGGCAGCAGTGCTAACCACTGAGCCACCGTGCTGACCTTCCCAGTTTTATTTCATATCTTCAGTTATATTAATAGGAGCTGATATAGAATGATGGAATCACTACAGTGTGGAAGCAGGCCATTCAGCCAATCGAGTCCACACTGACCTTCCAAAGAGCATCCCATCCAGACCACCCTCCCAACTTTATCCCTGTAACTATGTATATACCATGGCTAATCCACATATACTGCACACCCCTGAGTACTATGGGGAATTTAGCGTAGCCAGTCAACCTAACCTGCACATTTTTGGATATGGGAAAGAACTGCAGCCATTTTCTCTTAAGCAGATTTTTCCCTCTGAGCTTCATGTTTTCTTTATCTGTGGCAGCTCACAGCTTTGTAGCTCTGGACACTCACTATTTCTGGTATCAAGTGCAGAACCTAACAATGTGTTTGATGCAAGGACTTTATTGAAGTGAAACTTAAGATGTCTACCGAAAGGGTGTGTGCCTCATGGTAGAGATCACATGACTACAGCAAATCAGGACAGACATTTATGCATGATTGTATTTCAAACCAAACAGAAAGAAAAGTTCAGAACCACTAGAGGAGAATGGTCAATATGAATAACCTTGCGTACTGTTCTTGGTGTAGGAGGAAACACAATTACCAAACCACGATTGGCAATAAACAAGCCATCAGCCACAGCTTCCCACATGGAATGCTAGGCTATTTAATGGATGCATTGGAGGACTCGACCACCAGTTGAAACTAATGTCTTTGGCCTGTGTTACCTTTCTTAGGGAAAGCTCACTGCATTTAAATCCAAACAGGCACTTAACTGGTCAACAGCTGGCTTTCACCATAATCAAGGACCCTGGGGGTGGAAATCTCATCTGGCATTTTCAGGTTAGATATATCTTCTCAATGTTAAATTATTTTTTAAGTAAAGAATTGATTCAAACTTGAATCTTATACAGCGGAAAGTTTTTGTTTCATTATTTTCTTAAAATCTTAATGTGAGAAGAAATAACTGAAGCAGAGTACAGTTGGACACCTTCAAATTTAAATATCCATCGGGCATTATCGTGGCACCACATTGAGTTTTGTACTGTTAGAAGTTAAGCATCTAAGATCTGCGTATTCACATAAAAATGAATACGCCTATACCCCTTGTTCTCCTCTATCGACACCTATTTGTCACATGGCCTTATACGGTGCTTTCCTTTCGGTAATGTTTCTTCATGCACAACTTTTCACAAACTCAGTCAGGTATAGATTTTTATTTCAAAATGTCTTTTATTGTTGCTTTTTTTTTATCTTAGCAAGTAATAGTGTGCTTCACGAACTTTAATTTTTCCCAGTGACCCTATTTGGAGGTTTGGTGGTGTTTGGTACCCCAGGCCAGAGCAAACAGGGTTGGGGACCCAGAATGAGGGGGGATGTTGATCAGTTTGTTAGCAGGTTTTTGCTGTCATGTCCCTCACACACTCTCTCTTTCTCACCTTATTGCATGTACTATTTTACTCAGTTTCATCGCTTACCCAATCTCTACATTACACATCTACACACTTGCAGGGGAAATGAGCCATTTGCAGATTACTGCATTAAACTCACTGGATAGAGCAAGTTCTCCAACAGAACCCACCAGGATACTTGGTAGCAAAGAAAGAAAGGAGACACTTCACTGATTTTAGTGCATCCCAATGGGCTAATGATTGCAATTACTCAGAATAGCAGCAATCATTGGCTGATTAGCCTGTCAATGGAGATGGTCTGCATCAGATTAGCTTCTTTGAGTACTTGGCCACTCAGCATCAGCCATAGTGCCGAGCACCTGTCCAACGGCTGTCTTGAGTTCTGCTGCACTCCACAGCCAGCATTAAAGGTTTGGCAGTCAAGACCCTCAAATTCCATCAGCTATCTCCAGTTTGAGAAGCCTGAGGTAGGACATTCCAAATCTTAACCACTTGTGCACAAAGAAAATTCTCTGCATCGCCTACTAACTACCCTATATCTATGTCCCTCCTAATAAATCCATCAGCCATTAGAAAACCTTTCTCATGAACTCCATTATTATAAACCATTAATGATTTTTGACCAGTGGAAGGACTGTTTCTATGCAGTATGACTGTATGACTCTACGATTCTATGAATCTTATAGGAATCTGATCTGAGTGGCTTGGATGTTGGCAAGATTTGTGGCAGAATCAGGCAAGATGTACACCACAGCATCTCACTCCATCTTTTATGCCTTTGTGAAGCGACAAAGTGAGTTTCTTGCCACTCAGTCACAAGTTGCTAACTAAGGGGGAAATTGTTACCTGTTAAATGCCTTATTAATGCCACCACTCACTTTGTTAACATGCAGCTTCCTATCTTACCAAACAAACCAGACATTGAGAAAGCTCAGCAAGGAAATCTGAGTGGATACTTGACAAATTCAGCTTGCTGTTTGCTCCAAAGGACACTTTGCTTGCAGGAGAAAGATTGGATCAGGCTGCATCTCATGGTTCCTCACCTGCTTTTTAAGAGCTTGCTCACTCAGTGCCTACCTGCATGCTTGCACCATTCTTACGGTGTCTTTAAGCATGTTGATGGTTCTGGCACACCCAAAGGCTTTCAATACTGTCGCATTGCTGTGCTCTTCAGTGCAGTCACACAGATAAGCTATGTATCATTCTTGTTCATAGATATCTGTTTGAGAGTAGGGAGGTCATCTTGATGTAGAGGACATTGAGACATCAATGTAGTGTACACAGCATATGCTGGCAAATGAACTGCAGGTTTATTTCAACTAAATGGTCATGTTGGAAATTAGTGTTGGATAGTCTTCAGTTCAGTCAGGGTAGGGTGCTGTCTGCCGGGAGTCTCGGCACACGACTCGACACAGTCCAGGGGCTCAACCATTATCAAGCAGCCATCTGAGTTCTGTCTGGTGAGTATTCATTGGTTTGTCCTATTGGGCCAACTCAAGCAGTCAGGGCAATTGCTTACCATCAGCCAGGGAACTGCAAGCATAGCAGTTGAGGGTCTGCTCAGCCATGTCTAAGGGCTGCTTGCTGAAGTCAATCAGAGAGGGAATACAGCCCACTGGGTGATGTTTGTTCAGGAGAAGGAGGACTTGTGGTGGCAGTGGAAGGATTACTGACTAGAGAGGTTGATGAGTCGTGGTTATGGAGAGGAGATGGAAAGAGGCATTTGCAGAGGTGAGGATGAGCACATCACTTCTGCCCGTCACATCATCGCTGATGTCACATGCTCAGTGACTTCTGCCCCCCCCACTGCCGTGTTTGCCACCACTTCCACCCCCATCAATGCCACTCACCTGCATTCTGCTGACATGCCCCCCGCAGATCCCACTGTCACCATCCCCGCCCCCCAGACCCCTGAGGGGAACACCATCCCTGCTCATGACTCCACCCCCATTCCCCCCACCACCACACCCACTCCCCCCACCACCACACCCACTCCAGTTACAGGCTCCGCCCTCCACTCCCAGCTCCACACCTACACGAAAGCCCTGTCGAGTTTTCACCATCCATCCAAACAGACCTCCCCCTCACTGAGGACAAACGATCAGTCCTCAGCAATGAACTCACCTTCATCCCCCTCCACCCACGCATCAATGAATTTAATACACGCCGTGATGTCGAACACTTCTTCTGTCGCTTACTTTCACAATCAGGACTCCTGTCCACCTACTGAGGACCCCTTCGCCTGCCTCCAACACACTCCATCCACCTGGACACCCCGCGCTGGCCTATTACCCACCCTCAACCTCTTCATTTCCAACTGCCACTGAGATATTAACCGCCTCAATCTGTCTATCCCCCTCCCCCACTCCAACCTCTTATCCTCACAACACGCAGCCCTCCAATCCCTCTGCTCCAATCCCAACCTCACCATCAAGCCAGCAGATAAAGGGGGTGCAGTGGTAGTCTGGCGCACTGACCTCTACACCGCTGAAGCCAACTCGAGGACATCTCTCCCCACCGTCGCCTCGACCATGACCCCACTCCCATCACCAAACCAGATCATACAGAACCTCATCACCTCAGGAGATCTCCCACCCAACCTCATAGTCCGGACTATGAGCTTCCAACCTCATAGTCCAGGAACCCTGCACTGCCCGGTTCTACCTCCTTTCCAAGATCCACAAGCCTGACCATCCTGGCTGACCCATTGTCTCAGCATGCTCCTGCCCCACTGAACTCATCTCTACCTACCTCGACATTGTCCTATCCTCCCCAGTCCAGGAACTCCCCACATACGTTCGAGACACCACCCACGCCCTCCTCCACCTCCAAGACTTCAGTTTCCCCGGCCCCCAACGCCTCATCTTCACCATGGATATCCAATCCCTCTACACCTCCGTCCTCCATGACCAGGGCCTCCAAGCCCTCCGTTTCTTCTTCTCCCGATGTCCCCAACAGTACCCTTCCACCGACACTCTCATTCGTTTGGCCGAACTGGTCCTCACCCTTAACAATTTCTCCTTCAAATCCAACCGCTTCCTCCAGACCAAAGGGGTAGCCATGGGCACCCATATGGGCTCCAACTATGCCTGTCTCTTTGTTGGCTACGTAGAACAGTCCATCTTCCATAGTTACAGGGCACCACACCTCACCTCTTCCTCCGCTACATTGATGACTGCATTGGCACCAACTCGTGCTCCCACGAGGAGGTTGAGCAATTCACAAACTTCACCAACGCATTCCACCCTGACCTTAAATTTACCTGGACCATCTCTGACACCTCCCTACCCTTCCTGAACCTCTCCATCTCCATTAATAGCGACAGACTTGACACCAACATTTTTTTACAAACCCACCAACTCCCACAGCTACCTGGATTACGCCTCTTCCCACCCTACCTCCTGCAAAACTGCTATCCCATATTCCCAATTCTTCTGCCTCCACCGTATCTGCTCCCAGGAGGACCAGTTCCACCACAGAACACACCAGATGGCCTCCTTCTTTAGAGACTGCAATTTCCCTTCCCACGTGGTTAAAGGTGCCCTCCAACACATCTCATCCACATCCTGCACCTCCGCCCTCAGACCCCACCCCTCCAACCGTAACAAGGACAGAACTCCCCTGGTGCTCTCCTTCCACCCTACCAACCTTCGCATAAACCAAATCATCCGCTGCCATTTCCGCCACCTCCAAACAGTCCCAACCACCAGGGATATATTTCCCTCCCCACTCCTTTCCACCTTCCGCAAAGACCGTTCCCTCCATGACTACCTGATTAGGTCCACGCCCCCCAACAACCCACCCTTCCATCCTGGCACCTTCCCCCACCACCGCAGGAATTGCAAAACCCGCATCTACACCTCCTCCCTCACTCCATCCAAGGCCCTCAAGGAGCCTTCCACATCCATCAAAGTTTTACCTGCACATCTACCAATATCATTTATTGTATCCGTTGCTCCCGATGCAGTCTCCTCTACATTAGGGAGACCGGACCCTCCTAGCAGAGCGCTTTAGGGAACATCTCTGGGACACCCACACCAATCAACCAAACCGCCCTGTGGCCCAACATTTCAACTCCCCCTCCCACTCAGCCGAGGACATGGAGGTCCTGGGCCTCCTTCACCACCGCTCCCTCATCACCCGACACCTGGAGGAAGAACGCCTCATCTTCCACCTCTTCAACCCCAGGGTATCAATGTGGATTTCATCAGTTTCCTCACTTCCCCTTCCCCCACCTCACCCCAGTTCCAATCCTCCAGCTCAGCACTGTCCCCATGACCTGTCCTACCTGCCTATCCTCCTTTCCACCTATCCACTCCACCCTCCTCTCTGACCTATCACCGTCATCCCCACCCCCACTTACCTATTGTACTCTATGCTACTTTCTCCCCACCCCCACCCTCCTCTCATTTATCTCTCCATCCTTCAGACACTCTGCCTGTTTTCCTGATGAAGGGCTTTTGCCCGAAACATCGATTTTCCTGCTCCTCGGATACTGCCTGAACTGCTGTGCTTTTCCAGCACCACTCTAATGCAGAATCTGGTTTCCAGCATCTACAGTCATTGTTTTTACCTCAAGTGACAAGGAACACCATCCCAAGGTACAATAGGCCGTGGGGTGAAGGATTGAAAGGGGTGATTTGCAGTGACCACCTCTGTGGCCTTAATATGATCCCCAGTAGGCATCATGAAGGTGCAGTTCTGGAGGTAGGGAAGATTGCTGGAGGCAAAGTTCAATGCAGTGATCTCCACATGGGTGGAGGGGGAGAGGCGATGATGTGAAAATGGTTATTGGGGTCATGAGAGGTACAAAGGACATGGAGGATCAGGGAGGTTACCTGGCAACTAGGCAGTGTCCAATACTGATAGTGTCCACCACCAGCTGCAGTTCCTGTCATCGCTTGCTGTCCACTAGATGCAAAATGTGCTAATAGAAAATGGCAGGGTTAATGCGCAGTGTGAGTGCCGACAGTGTTAGATTGACGGGCAAAAGTTCAGGTCCCAATCTGCTGCACACCAGGACACTGAAGGAACAAATATGTGAAGTAGCCGTTTGCAAATGCGAGCTACATTTAATTTTACATTTCATTGTCCATTTGCTATGTGTGCAAGATGAAAGTGTTTAGGAGTTTGATGCTAGTCAAAAGTGAACCTTTATTTGCGCAACTTCCAAGGGGGTTGTTGGAGGTGGAAGCCATTGTTTCATCATCTATCATGTAGCTTTAATGATGGTCTATATTGAATACAATGAGGAATTGAATAGTAGATGTGGATCTGGGATAAGAAAGGAATCAGAATACAGCTGTCACTTCCTTTTGATGTGTTGTGCTGGTCACTCAGTATCAGCCATGCCAGCTGTGTGCTGTGGGCTTTGAGACTGCTGTAGAACTGTCCCAGCAGTGAGGTTCACTGCTGGATTGCACTGCTTGTCCAGGTGCACAGTTGTCCTTAAAGGTTGCGTGGGCTCAAGTGATGTCAGTTTTTCAGCATATCCACTGAGTTGTTTTGGGAATAGTGTGTGGTAAGATGGGGCCAGAATTGGACGTGGTGAAACAGAGAGGCAGGGTATTTAATTAGTGAGTTGGTAAGACACAGCAAGACATTTCCTCCTAAATGTCAAGGGCAGCACCCGGGGAAAAAAAATAACTGAAACAATAAATCAATGTGTTGTATTTTTGTGATGTGCATGCTTGACATATTTTTCCATATGTCAAATCTATTTCTTGTTGTGCTCAGGAAGATGTGTAGCAATTTCTGAGAGTCAGGGTCCAAGTTTGTACACTCCTATTTTACAAGCAGATCTAGTTAAAGTGTAATGACGAGGAATAATATGTCTTACATATCCATGACAACCTGTATTGTTAATACATAGCCTGTCAGCCCAAGTAGTTGCAGAGCACACATTAATTTTGCATCAGCCTTTTTATCATATCTGCATAAAAATCATCACTTGCTGCAGATAATATTAATATTCTCTTTTTGCTTCCCCTGATTGGCGCGATTAGGAAATTGTGTCATTCTAAATTCACTATAGAATCCTGAGCCTTGCACCACCATTTCTGTTTTTTCAAAGAAACTATGCAAAATCAGTTGGGTACAGATGTTGAAGTTAAACACAAAACAAATGTTAACCTGAGAGCTGTAATCACAGAAAACCATAATCTATGTGAACAGTAATCCCAGGACAAATTGTAATGTTTGATTCCTGCTTTAACAGAAAAATATATTTGATACTAAAACGAATTAAGTAACAGGTTTTTTTACTCATAAATAACCATTTCAACCACTAACTATTTTTACTCAATTATAACTATATCTAGTCATCCTATCAAACATTTTGCAAAATCTAGTTCTTCAGTATTTTCCACTTTGTTTTTACTTCTATTTGTAGCTGACTTAACTGATACATTTCTGTAATTTTATCAATCATAAATTGACTTATTTAGTTAAGTATAAATTTATCCCAACGACAGCATTTTAGATTTCTACATTCTTATTTCATTCAAGACAGGAGATGATATTTAAAATGTTAAAATAGCTAAAATTTATATTTTTTTAATTAAAAATTAATTGGTTGAATGCAGAAAATTAGAAATGTAAGCTTAACATTTATTTTTGTGAGGCAAGTGGACTGTCTATTGACGTTATTTCTGGACAATTATATATTCCAGCAGCACCTCATAGAAAGGCTGTTAAGTGCACCAATCATCTTAATATTCAGTTTCTTGATAGCTGCCACCATCTATTTTAATAAGGTCCATTAAATTGCAGAACCACTCAACGTGTTTTAGTGAGGGAACGTTGGAAACAGACGGAAATGATGATCACCAAAAATTGAATTAATTATTATCAGAATGAGGCTTATGAAGTTTGTTAGTTTGTCTGAATCATCATGTTAGTGGGAAGTAAAACTTTTCTACAGTACTGGACCCCCATTGATTCCAATTCCAAACTCTCTTTCATAAGTTACTGTGTCAAACTTAACTTTTGGACTAACAAGTGGGATACCAATCAGAAGATGGAGAAATGCCTCTTGAATCTGATTCTGCTGACAATATTGAAGTTTTAACCCAAGGCCTACAGTTTCCCAACAGATCATTCATTAGAAACAGAAATCTGAAGGAGACAGAAAGTTTAGTTAGTTATTTTCTTGCTCCTCGTGAACCAGTGGAGGCAAGAGTACTCCTCTGGGACCCTCAAGGAAATTTCAGGTTCTACTCCTGAATGTGTTTCTCTCCTGTTCCCCCAAATGCAATGCTCTTCATACCCCTGTGTGATATAATAATTAGAAAAAGAGCCACATGCCAATAAAGAGCTATCCATGTGCAGGAACAGGTGCCTGTGTTTAAAAAAACCCATCAATTTTGAGATATCGCTGTTTGCGTGAAAATTCATAACAAGGTGCTAAATATAAATCCTTGACCGCATTTTCATCAGATTATTTATGTTACTGCAGGAAACAAAAATGTACTCAATGAGTTTAAATCCAACTACAATCCTTAATGTTGCATGCCCAGAAATGTCGTGAGTCTTTGTCAGTTTTCTTTCAAGTTTGAGTGAGTGACCAAACCACATTCAGATAAACACAAGTCAAAATTTCACTGGTGTTTTGTTATTCTTCCACCATAACTGCCTCCATAATTTTCCCGTTTAGACCATATGTCTATCTCTTTTATGTTACCAGCTGTAAGAAAGTGGAACCCAACGACTGGGACTCATTATACTACTTGGTTGAAATCCAGTGTCAGTAAGGAATGTTATCTCTGTGATGTGAGGATCCATTGAGGTGTAATGGGCACCACCAATATAGTCCAGTCCATCAAATAGAACAGTTTCCTTATTATTTCTTTGAAAATGAATATCAGTCTGTAGTCACGGCTAGTGTTGGAGATAGAAGCTTGAGTCCATTTGCTCCTAAATCAGTTACTAGCTCTTTATTTGCTGCCATAGAGAAGTAATGATGTGCAGATGCCGGTGTTGAACTGGGGTGGACAAAGTAAGAAATCACATGACACCAGGTTATAGTCCAACAGGTTTATTTGAAATCACAAGTTTTCAGAGGGATGGTCCTTCATCAAGTGAAGAAGGAGCCTGATGAAGGAGCAGCACTCTGAAAGCTTGTGAATTCAAATAAACCTGTTGGACTATAACCTGGTGTCATGTGACATAGAGAAGTAATGCAGAGGTGAGTTGAAGAGCCATTTGGACCCGAGGTAATGAAGTACCTTCCAATTGAGTCTGTCAGAGTTCAGAGAATCATTGTTGGAGAACTGCAGTGGGCATGATCTTGATGCAACACCAGTAAGCTTTTGCACATTATTTCCACCTATCAAATTTTTTCTTGGAGTACTTAAAACATAAAACTTCCAAAATTGTTCAGGAGTTGCAGCCAGCTGTATACAAACTATAATCTAAAGAGCCTGGCAGCAGTTGAACAATTTACAAGCATTACTGGCTTATTGTTTGAAATGATTTCCATTTGATGAAAAGTTCAACATACAGACAATCATCAGTCATGTAATCAATTGTTGGAACACTCATTTGGCCATTAAAAATCAGTAACCTTCTGTTGATACCAAATAGAAAACCTTTTCGAACGTGCACTACCAGATTTATGACCTTGCTCTCCTTATTTTGATGATTTCCGAATAATACCTTTCACTTCTGCCATCCAAATAAATATACTTCTATAGCACCTTTCACAGTTTAGAGAATTCCTCAATGTCCATTACATCCAAGAAAGTACTTTGAAGTGTGAAATGTACAAATAATAAAAAAGACTTGAACAATCACATCAGCTGAAATATGATTGACTATCTGTACCTACTTACTGTAGACATCACATCAGTAGATCCATGCTCTCTTGTTGATCTTCATTAAAATATTTTTTTGAGTTCAATGTAACTGCTAGCATATTGTGTAATATCAATTCTTTTTTGATATTAATTACTAATTACCTGAGATTCTTTACACATTCTCAAATGAGCGGTTTATGATATTAGACACCATTTAAAAACATAGCTTGCAGAGGTTCAGCAATCGTTCTCCATAGGTAGTCCTTTAAGAACAGGCAAAGGAAACACTGTGGGTAGCAGGCAAATTTAATGATAATTAAGGTTTTAGCTGTGCATTCAGCAAACTATCTTCCCGGTAAGCTTTGCTCATATTGCAGTGACTTACCCTAAGGAGTGCTTGGAATATAAATGTGGTTCTGTTATTAGTTTCAGCCTGCTACAAATATCTGAGGCATTTAATTAAGTGGTTTAGTAATGTACAAATGCTCAATTCTGCTCTTCACACCTAACACAATGAAATACTTATATTCTATATGCAATCAGAAAAGTAATAATTCACAGGATAATTATTATTTATACTTTCTTTCAGTTTTTTAAAAAATGCAGATGCATCAATTCTTCTCATGGATTTTGACACTGAAACCCAGTTAAAAATGTATCGTATTACATCAGGATTTAATATTAAGCTGTAAAATTCTTTGACTGGATGTAAAATTGTACTATATGCACAGAGCTAATGAATAACATTTCATGAAAAGATGAGTTTAAGTTTTGTATTATAACAGCGAGTTCAAAAACCATTAATAGCAAAGTGACATTTCTGTCATTTGATGGCATAGATTCTGCAAAATATTAAGAAGAAATTGATATCTGAATGAATTTGAAATTACTATTTCAAGAAAAATGTACTCTTATTTTCTTTTTCTTAGTATTCAATTCATTGATTTAAGAAAAGCACATGATTGATTACAGAAGTTATGTTGGGGATATTTGACTTATTGTTCCACATTATAAAATATAGCAAACTGTTCTTGTAATGTTAAAAAAAAAACAGCTTTATACTGAAGCTACAGACAGACCTTTAACCCAGGTTGCACAGTCTAAAATATATTGGACAAAAATTTCAGAGCACACAATTTAATTGGCATTTTTAAGAATAGGATTTCTCACTTTTAAAATGGTATCTGGACATTAGAAAATAGAAGGCGAGTCTTTTTAATTCAATTATCGAACCTCTCTGTGGTTCCCTGCTGTTTGCTGCAATAAAGAATCAATTAGTTCAAAAACCAAAAGGAGCATAAAACTTAGGAAAAATTATAGAGGTTCTCTTCATTGAGAAGAGGATTTATGCAATAAATAGTTAAGCCAAAGTATTCTCTAGCTAATTACAGAGTCCGAAATTTCTCAGATAGGTGATTAGTGTAATGTTTGACATAACCTCAATGATGCTGAGATAAGACTGATTTCAAACCACTGAGAGTATTTCTTTGTACTTATTCAACAGAAAAATACTTGCCAAATTGTAATCTATTTTAGAATTGGTGTAGGAAGAACGTACTTAATAAAGTGTTATTGATTTTGATTCTTATTTGAAGGCAGCAGAAAAAACATTGGATAAGGCCCTGAAAGGTGCTGAGATTATGATGTGCAGTTAGTCTGTATACCCATTCACTATGATGCAAACAACATGCAGATGTTGAGGAACAGTGTGCTTCAACCGGCTTTGGTGAGAGGAGCAGGAGGTTGGAGATAGGGGGCAGTGATGGTTGTATGAGGTTAGCACCACTTACAGTCAGCATACACTTCTTCAACGGAATATGTATTCTGGTTGCAGCCAGTGCTGGAAGTGGCTAGGTAAGTGTTCTGTGGGGGAGGAGCAGATGGAATGGTACAATGGCGCAAAGGACATTCTTCAAGGCTTGGAATCTTTGGTGTAAGAAGTAACTGGAAGGGCATCCTCTACTCCTAGGCACCCAGGAAATTATCAAGATAAACACAGAGAAGGTGGTGTGAGCAGATCACTGCTGTGTTCAATGCTAGCAATCTGGTTCCAGCCTGAATTCAACTCATGAAATTTAATACCCTCATATGAAGGGTCATGGTCTGCGAATGCATTTTTAAATGCCAGAGCCTCACAAGTGAATCACCAGCTTCATGCACTAATCTGTTCACTACCTTTTCCTCATCCCTCTCAACCACCAACAATTTATCAATCGTGATTCATACCAAACATTCACACTTACTGCACCCTTATACATTTTGAGCTATTCAGCAATAATAGATCCATGCTTTATCATGTTACACTATGCTCTGTATTCAATGACACAATTTAATCTGAAGGGGAAGGTTTTACATTACCAGAGACAGTAACAACCAACCGGGGTTATACACACATTGCATATCTTTGCAACATAGTGGAGATGTTGCTTGCCATCATTAAAATGGCCAGTACTGAGGCCATGATCAGCAGCAGGCTGAAATCTTAAAACCATTTCAAATTAATCCACCTTCTCACATTCTACTTCTTGATCATACTCTGTTTTACTTTCCTACATTAAACTCCATCTACCAGCTTTTGCTTAACTACTCAACCTATCCATATCCTTTTTCAGATTCCTTATGTCCTCATCACAATATGCCCTCTCACAAACAATGTCTGTAAAATGTTGGGGAACGCAGGTTCTAGTGAGAGGGAGGAATGGAAAGAGTAGTAGTAGGGAAATGTTATTGGGGAAATTGATGGAAGTAAAGACTGATAAATCCCAGGGCCAGATAATCGACATCCCAGTACACTTAAGGAAATAGCCCTAGAAATGGTGGATTCGTTGATGGTCATCATTCAAGGTTATAGAGACTCTGGAACTATTCCTGTGGTTTGGAGGGAAGCTAATGTAAACTGATGTAGCTAATTTAAAAAAGGCGATAGAAAGAAAACAGAGAATTATAGACCAGTTAGCCTGATGTTGGTATTAGGGAAAATGCTAGTGTTTATTATAAAAAATTTAGAGCAGAGCACTTGAAAAGCTGATATAATTGGAATCTACTGGAATTTTTTGAGAATGTAACAAGTAGAGTTGATAAGGGGAGGCATGGCCAAGGGATATTATTAACAGACTATTAATACAGAAACCTGGGTAATGACCAGGTTTAAATCTCACCTTGGTAGATGATCATTGGGTCATAGAGATGTATAGCATGGAAACAGACCCTTTGGTCCAACCCGTCCATGCTGACCAGTTATCCTAACCCAATCTAGTCCCACCTGCCAGCACCCAGCCCACACTCCTCCAAACCCTTCCTATTCATATACTGATTCAAATGCCTTTTAAATGTTGCAATTGTACCAGCTTCCACCACTTCCTCTGGAAGCTCATTCCATACATGTACAACACTCTGCGAGAAAAAGTTGCCCCTTAGGTCCCTTTTATATCTTTCCCCTCTCAACCTAAACCTATGCCCTCTAGTTCTGGATTCCCCCACTCCAGGGAAAAGACTTTGTCAATTTATCCTATCCGTGCCCCTCATAATTTTGTAAACCTCTATAAGGTTACCCCTCAGTCTCCGACATTCTGGGGAAAACAGCCCCAGCCTATCCAACCTTTCCCTATAGCTCAAATCCTCCATTTACAAGGCAACATCCTTGTAAATCTTTTCTGAACCCTTTCAAGTTTCACAACATCTTTCCGATAGGAAGGAGACCAGAACTGCACGTAATATTCCAACAGTGGCCTGACCGATGTCCTGTACAGCCGCAACATGACCTCACAACTCCTGTACCCAATACTCTAACCAATAAAGGAAAGCATACCAAACGCCTTCTTCACTATCCTATCTACCTGCGACTCCACTTTCAAGGAGCTATGAACCTGCACTCCAAGGTCTCTTTGTTCAGCAACACTCCCTAGGACCTTACCATTAAGTGTATAAGTCCTGCTAAGATTTGCTTTCCCAAAATGCAGCACCTCTCATTTGAACTTTGAATTCATTTTTTTTAAAAAACTGAAATTAAGAGTCTAAGATGACCCTTGAAAACTGTTGTTGATTGTCGGAAAAACCTCACCTGTTTTACTAACATTTTTCCAGGAAGGAAATATGTCTCCATTTCTGAAGACAACAAAATGGTGGGTGAGAGGGGAAGTGTGAGGAGAATGCAGCAATCCTTCAGTTGATTTGGACAAGTTGAGGTGAGTGGGGAAATGCATTACAGATGAAGTATAATGAGGACAAAGGTGAGGTTACCAACTTTGGTAGCAAAATGAGAAAGGCAGACTATTACTTGGATGGCGATAGATTGGGAAAGGATGAAATGCAGTGAGACCTGGGTGGTCTTGTACACCAGTCACTGAAAGGAAGCATGCAGGTGCAGCAGGCAGTGAAGAAGGTAAATGATACATTGGCTTTCATGGTGAGAGGACTTGAGTACAGGAATAGGATGTCCTGCTGCAATTTTTCAGGGCCCTGGTGAGACCACACCTGAAGTATTGTGTGCAGGTTTGTCTTTTTAGTGGAGGAAGGATATTCTGGTTATGGAGGGAGTGCCATTAAGGTTAGTTAGACAGATTCTTGGATTACCAGGTCTAATGTATGAAGAGAAATAGGCATTGGTTATGACTATATTCACTGGAGTTTGGATGAATGAGTGGAGATCTCATAAGATGTTCCTAATGACTGGGCAGTCTAGAATCAGGGGTCTAAGAATACAGGATAGGCCATTTAGGTCTGAGATCAGGAAAAATTCCTTTGCCCAGAGAGTGGTAAAATATGGAATTTTCTGCCACAGAAAGCAATTGAGGCCAACAGTTTGTATAATTAAGTTAGATATAATTCTAAGATTCAAAAGTTATGGGGCGAAAATGGGAAGAGTACTTATGAAATGGATGATCAGCCACGATCATATTGAATGGCAGGGCAGCCTCAATGGGCCTACCATACATTTCTGTATCATCAATAAGTTTGGATATATTTCACTGCCCCCACCTCCAAGTCATTAATATTGATAATAAATAATTGAGGCCCTCAGATCAATCCTTCTGTCATTCCACTAGGTCTAACTACCCAACCTGTAAAAAAGCAATTCATCCCAACTCTTTGACTTCCGCATACCAACCAATCATCAAACAATGTGAATACATCACCCCTGACACTGTGAGCCTATACTTTGTGCAATAACCTTTTAAATGCCACCTAATGAATGACTTATGGAAATCCAAATACACTCTGTGTACTGATTCTCTTTTATGAACTTCTCTTGGTATATATCTTGTCGCAAATTCGACAAAGATAATTTCCCTTTCACAAGCCAGGTTTACTTTGTTTGGTTCTGATAAACTTTTCTAACTATCCTACTATTTCTTCCTTAAACGTTAGGATTATAGATTCTTGCTTTCTGTCTCCCTCTCTTCTTGAACAGGGGTGTCACATTAAAATTTTCCAGTGTGCTTCAACCTGCAGGGGATCCAGCGAGCATGTACCTCCACTATCTCTGCAGCCATGTCCTTCAAAACCTTTGGATATAGTTGGCTTGCCTGCCTTTAGACTCATTAATTTGTCTTTTGTGATAGAGAGAGTTATAAATTGTTTTGTTTAGCACCTGGAATATTGGTGAACTTTGGGATATTTACAGTGTTCTCCTCTATGAAGATTAATGCAAAATATTGGTTTCAATTACCTGCCATTTCCCTGTTACCCATTTTAAATTCCCCAGTTAAATCCTCCAAGGGTTACTTTAGCAACTCTATTTCTTTTTGTATACTCATAAATGCTTTTGCTGATTGATTTTTATATTTCTTACCAATTTAATTTCATAATCATCTTTCTTCCTCCTTACTGGCTTTATAGCCATTCACTGCTGGATCTTTAAAAAATCTCAATTCTCTGGCCTACTATTAGTTTTTGCTGCTTCGAATATCTTGTTTTTGATTGGATACCCTTCTTAACCACCTTTGCTAACTGTGGATGGTTTATCCTTCTTATTGATTTTCATTTTGACCAGAACAAATTTTTGCTCAGTATTTAGAAATACCTAATTAAATGACTAACATTATTCATCCACTGACTTTCCCCTTAGTCTATTTTTCCAATCTGTTCTTTAGACAACTCTTTCTTCATAACTCTGTATTGCCCTTACTTAAGTTGATGATACTGGTCTCAGAACTGAGTTGCTCTCTCTCAAACTGCTATCTCGTGAAAATCTGGCAACTATTGAGCGTTCTGCTGGATTTGAGCCTTCAAGGTGGCCACCAGCCTTTCTGTGAAGGCAGCCATGTGCCTACATGCCACAGCCACTGCAATCGTGAGAATGTGCATGCACTTTTCCATCTATTGTTCCAGCCTATTAAGGCTCTCTGGTACACCAGTCTCCTATATTGTCCTGCTTTTCTCTGCAGATTGCCTGCATAATTTAAGACCAAATACAGAGCCATGATACTCGGCACTGTCTCATCTCTGTCAGTCTTTGGGCATTACTTCTTCCAGTCATTGTTGACTTGAGTCAGTGATGGTCTGACTTGATTGCATCCCCGAGTTGACTCTAACTAATGTAGCCGCCAAGATGAGTGTCACTGAACTGGTGGAGGTTGCAGGTGAATGTCTTACCTGTGTTTCCAGATTTCCTCCTCAGGAATGTTGCTGGCACAGAAGGTCTCAGACATCAGTATCTTGTACTGGGCCAGATACAAGATAACACTACTATGTACAGAAGAGAAGAGGAGTTAGTTGGTGAACATACAGAATAATGAATACAGACCACTGGGTTTGACTTTGTGCACACCTGAGAAGAGGACAGCGAAATGTTGTTGACTGGATTACTGACCCATTCCTGACTCCCCATCACCATAGCAATGGTCTTGACTCTACTTCTACACCTTTTATATCCAGCATTCCTCTACTGATCTTGGTCCTCTTGACCCTGTTGTACACCAGCTTCTCCGACAATGAGATAAAGAAAAGAATAATTGTGATGACAATAGGTATAGAAGCAATTTGTGGGCAGATGTAACCATGCCTAGAAGAGAGCCATGGCTAGTTGGTGAGTGGGAAGAGCAGTTCCCCAGGTGGGGTTAGTAGTTTGAAGAGGATGAGATGAGTATGAGTCATTGACTGCACACTATGCATGTGATAATGAGGCTTGCAGAGCATGAGCCTTTATGCAATGCTGATGCAGTGGCAGAGTTAAACTAAGCGATACCCCTGTGAAAGTGAGTTAGTAGAGAGATGATGGTGCCACTTACCCTTGCAGAGGTCATTTATTTTCTTGCAGCATTGCTTGGCATCATGTTTGCGCTGCACCACACTCTCCCAAGGCTACAAGGGACAGGCAACGTATGCTGGCTGACCAGGGATGCTCAGATCCCCCAAATAAATAAAAAAAAAAGGTAGGTCTTAATATGTGTGTTTGAAATTAAATCTATTTTCGCTTCAGGATCTACCGAGGCCAGGTTTAATAATACCCTGGCAGATTTAGTAATTACCTGAACATAGGTGCAAGATCAGATCAGAAGATTATATTTTTAAAAACCAGATGAGGAGGATGCCATTTAGCCTCCAGGCTTCTTTGCTATTGAATAATGTCAGCTCTGATTTAATTATAGCGTTAACTCCATTTTCCTGACACTCTTCCATAACCAATGACACCTTGTCAACCAAAATTCTATCTAACTCAGCCTTATATATATTCAGTAGTCTAGTCTCTACTTGCTCATTGTGGAAGAGAATTCCAAAGATTATCAATCCTTTGATAGAGAAAATAAAAGCCTCCTCATCTCCATCCTAAATAGAAGAGCCATTGTTTTGAAGCTATGCCCCCTTGTTCTAGATTTCCCAGGGAACCATCCTCTTAACATTTATACAGCCAAGTCCCTTCAGAATCATAGAAGTCTCAACAAGAACATCTTTCATTATTTTGCCCTCCAATGTGTGTAGGTCCAACCTGCTCAACCTTTCTTTATAAGACAACACACGAATCACCAGCTGCTGAAGTGCTTCCAAATACAGCTGATCAGTTTACTTCACCACCTCAAGCAGAACGTGAAGCTCATGAAAAGTGTGAGCATTGTTGCTAAGCAGCTAGGTGAACAGCAAATTATGCTGGGCTTTGGAGACTCGGGTGCTGATCACATAAATACTTACATAAGGCAGAGTCATGAAGTGTAATCAGAGTTTGCAATACATATCTCTGCTTCAGTTTTCAGACTCAACAATAACTACCAGCATTTCATAAAGCAACTACTTGAAGCTGTGAGGAAGGGTTCAGATAAAAACAAAACTTCTCTTAATTTAGAGCCCAGAGTGTTCAAAATACTCTTCCTTAATGTCTCCACATTAATACAACAGCTTTTGTAGTCTATAGTTACAGCTTTAGTATTAACCAGCTTCGAAGAACCACATTGGATTCAAAGCTTTAACTCTGTTTCTTTGTCCACAGATGCTGTCAGATTTGTTAAGTTTCTCCTCTGTACAGTATTTTGCTTTTATTAAGACTACAGGAGCTGCTGGCTTGATTCACCCAAATGCAACTGAATTAAACTAATCACAGAAGTACAATGGCTACAAAAATAGGCCAGAGTCTACCTATCCTGAAGCGAGTAATCAGCTTCTGAATCCTGAAGGCCTATCCATTATCAAGGCACCAATCAGGAATATAATGGAAAAGTCCCCACTTGCCTGGATGAGAGCAACACACAGGATTGACGCCTTCCATTGACACAAACATTCACACCCTTCACCACTGATGCTCAGTAGCAGCAGAGTTTACTATCCAAAAGAAGCTCTTCAGAAATTCCCCATTGCTCCTTAGACAGCAGTTTCCAAACCTAAAACTATTACCACCTTGTAGGACAAAGACAGCAAGTATATAGGATCACCACCACTTGCAAGTAAAGCCACGCACAATCCAAACTTGGAAATGTATTGCCTTTCCTTCAGGGCCGTTGTTACATAACCCTCAAACTTCCTCCAACTTAATGGGTTTATCTATTGAAAGTGAATGCAACGGTTTAAGAGAGAGCTCACCACCAACTTCTCATGGGTAATTAAGAATGGGCAATAAATTCTGTCCTAGCCAGTGATGCCCACTCCCCATGATTCAGTTAAAAATAATTCCAGGGGATTAGCTAGACTTAAAAATAATATTAGGATTTAGGCTTCTGACAGTGATACATAAAACTATGTTAACAGCATAGAAGTAGACAGCATGGTGGCTCAGTGGTTAGCACTGCTGCCTCACAGTGCCAGGGACCTGGCTTTGATTCCTACCTTGGGAGACTATGCAAACTCCACACAGACATTCTTCCTGTGTCTACGTGGGTTTTCTCTGGGTGCCCTGCTTTCCTCCCACAATCCAAAGATGTGCAGGTCAGATGAACTGGTCATGCTAAATTGCCTGTAGTGTTAAGTGCATTAGCCAGGGTAAATGTAGGGTAGGGGAATGGGTCTGAGTGGGTTACTCTTCAGAGGGTCAGTGTGGACTTGTTGGGCCAAAGAGCCTGTTTCCACATTACAGGGAATCTAATCTAACCTTAAAAAAAAGTGCAACAACTCTTAATTCTGCTTGAGGATCATATATAGTATGGCACATTGGAGCTGTTATATAAGAATAAATGATTTAAAAACTATAATTTATAAAACCATAAGTAAATTGTAAAATACGTACAATCCAATTTAAAGAAACATCTACATTTATGTATTTATTTACATGTGCTATATTATCTGTTCATCAATATTTCTCACAGTGCTTTGAATGATGGATCACCTTTTGGAATTCCAGTAACTATAATCTAAGCTAATGCTTGTAAAAATAAGCATGTTTTCTTTTGTAATGCTTACTTTCTGAAGTAAAAAACAATGTATTGAAATGAGATTACCACTACGAACAATTATGTATTACTGCAGCACTACTTTTGTAAATTGATGGATTTATTCAGTTTAGCTGAGTAAAGTTCAAGAATGGGAGAGTAGAATGATAAATGCAAGAAGGAGTCTGCAAGAAGGAGTCACATTTAGGTGTCTCTAACCCTGATTGTTAGCGCACAGTCTATCTTCCAAAGTATGCAAAGCATGGGTCATAATAAAGAAGAAACTGGTTAATGTAACTGTTTAGCATTCAATTTCCATGCAGAAGCCTGCACTAGAGATAGGAAATAGGGCAATCTTCACTTCCAGCTTGGAATGTTAAGGAATCCTGGGGTCAGTGACAATGACCTGTGTCAGTCATTAATAGCCTCACTGCACAACATGTACATTAAGAGTTGGAAAGAGTAAAGTATGATCTCAGTCATAAGTATGCAGAGTGTTGCGTCAATGTTATTCTTCAGCTGAATGACAAAATTGTTGATATGCTTCACACTGATCTCTTTAAACATGTGCAGTAGTGGTGTGCCATGAATATATTATGTGGAAGGAGACCTCAATTTTACAAAGCTGAGAATTGGATTCAGCCAGCATAATATGGAACTAATAACTATTAGGTGAATTTGAAGTATAATACAAACCTGCAAAGGTTGTGATGAGAAATTCAGGCCATAGGTGGAACTCCATATAGAATATTGAACGGGATCTTGAGTGTGTTAACAATGAATACAGTTATTAATGTGCCAATCAACCAGCAATTTCCTTGGGATTAAGAGATACTACATGAGGTGTGAATTACCAGAACCAGCGGATAGATTTATCCTGCTCCACTGCTCCTAAAGCTTGCTTTCTAAGCAACAGATTCTTAATGTAAGGATGCACTATTACATAGAAAGAGCCCATGTGCATGCAAAGATGCAAACAATTTGGGATCAATGTAATTGTGTGTCCTTGTATTGGGATGTGTTGCACAAAAAGAAAGCCCTAGTTATCCCCTTTTTGCAAGGAATGAACTTTATGCTTTGTTGCCAATTAATTCCAAGGTATTCATCCCAAATTTCTAAAAGCTGTTCTACTCAGAGATGCATCTGAATAAAAATCATGAGTTTGGTGCTGTCTATATGGAGCTGGTGAATAATGTTTTGTTAATGGGATCCATGTTCTGAGTGTTCCAGACTGAGTAACTTCACTGATAACTGTGGTCTTAAGCTGATTCTCTAGGTTATTGCAAAAAATCTTGTGGATGCTTTGGAGTCTTTTGGAATAATCAAAAAAGGAACAGTTTGGATTTTATCATCTTTCTCAATGTATGGAGCAGGTTCCAGTTTAAATTAGGTACTAATGGAATAAGGAGGAGAAAGTGAGGACTGCAGATGCTGGAGATCAGAGCTGAAAATGTGTTGCTGGAAAAGCGCAGCAGGTCAGGCAGCATCCAAGGAGCAGGGGAATCGACATTTCTGGCATGAGCCCAAAGAAGGGCTCCTGAAGAAGGGGTCATGCCCGAAACATCGATTCTCCTGCTCCTTGGATGCTGCCTGACCTGCTGCGCTTTTCCAGCAACACATTTTCAGCTACTAATGGAATAACACTCAGAAAAATTACATTAACATTGTTTTCAATATAAAATGTTTAAAACCATTGGGAAGATACCTTGAAAGACATATAACATAAAGAATGCTTTCCCACTGCATATTTTGGGTATTTTTGAAAAGACAAATGTATAGTTCCCTTTTGCAGCTTGTAATGTTAGGATGGGAAACCCTCCTGAGAGTTAGTGTTGTTGAGACCTTCATTACTTTTATTTTTCTCATTTTTAGTTGGAAGTGTGAGCTGAGAGTGACCTTTGGACTGTGTGCTGCAGTTTTTAGAAAAAGAAAAAGCAAACTGATACTTATTTATAGAATCTGGTCTGGCAAGTTAACTACAGGATGACTGTTGTTCAAAGAACATTGTAGACATTTCAGCTTTGGAGATGTGTTATGGTCAAAGACTGGCAAACATTTGGATGTTAACAGGCCCTTAACCAAAGGGTAAAGTCAACCATTCTAAAAAAGAGAATGCTGCAAAAAAGCATAATGGGAAACCAAAGTTTGAACTGGTTTTAACTGTGTACTTAGACAGGCTGTGGCTGTGAAAGCTACTGGATTGTGATTGGCTCTTTAGTTATCCTCCTGTTATCAACTTATTGAAAGTTTGGAAAATAGAATCCCAGTGATAAGAAATATGTGAACATTCCTTGAAGCCTACTAAAGCTATCTGCATGATGAGTGTCTTCACAAGTCGAGTGTGCCTTTGATACTACACATTGTTGATACTACTTAAGTGAACTAGCTAGTTATATATTTATTTTTAATTTTTCTTTTAATCCATCCCTTAACTGCCTGTCTATGTATGAATGGGGCTATTTTCAAAGAAGGTTGTGTTTAACTCATAGGTTTAATTACATTACATGGTTGTTTAGTTTTGTTTTTTGAAAACTATTAATAATAAATTGTTAGTAGTTGTTTGTACTATAAACCTGCTGTCTGATATCTCCTATTCTTAAAGTCTGGTTAGGACTGGGCTAATTTTGGGGTCATTGAATGTTTTAATTTTATTGAGTTGCAAAAGCATTGATAGGGAAGCTAATTTGATCTGAGTTGCTGACCCTTTTTTGTAACTGTGTACACTATGTACTCATTCTAAACAATGGGATATAATATTAGCATTTTTGTAGTTGAAGAAAAAATCTTAGAGATATAAAGTGGAAGATAATCACTCAAAACTACTGTTTGCCTTTAAGAAAGCAGAGGAAGAAGAATCTGTACCATTGGGATTATGAAATAAGTGAAGGTACAATTGTCTGACATGAGGAAGTACTAATCAGAAAAAAATAAAAATTTGTATCTGATTTCAATAGCTTAGAACTGAATCTTGGGTAATTTGACAGAAATATTTACAATAATGAAGGGACGGAATGGAATAGATTAGACCGTAAGACCATAAGACATAGGAGCAAAATAAGACCATTTGTGTGTGCTCCATCATTTGATAATGGCTAATATGTTTCTCAACACCATTCTCCTCTCTTCATCCAATAACCTTTTGATCCCCGTCCTAATCATGAAAATATCTGTCTTAAATAGACTCAATGACTCAACCTCCTCAGCCTTCTGCAGCAATGAGTTCCACAGATTCACTCTCTCATTTGAAGAAATTTCTGCTCCTCTTCATTCTAAAGAGTCATTGCTTCAATCTGAGGCTGTGCCCTCAGGTCCTAGTTTGTCTTACTTCTGGAACCATCTTCTCCACATCCATTCTACCCAGGTCTCAGAATACTGAGAGACTATTTCTATTCATTAAAAGGTCTAGAATAAAGGGATGTAGACACCAGTTTACATATAAAAGAATAAGGAGAGGCAGCTGGACAATTGCTTTTTTCACAAGAAAGTTTAGGAGACTGATGAATTGCTCTCTCTTTCTTTCTCTGATTATTGAAGAATAGGACAGGTAGGCAACTAACACAAAGGGGGAATAAAGGAATATAAGATTAATATGAATGTTCATCTGGACAATTAATACCAAAATTAGATTAGATGAGCCAAATGACCTATGACTATTCTGTAGTTTCTTTATAATTCTATGTAATAGATTACCAGATCCTAATCTTGACAAGTTGGATCAAATGCAATATGTTAGGACAGTGCCCAGATGCAAACCTGACAACTATCAAGGAATAGCTCAGTAGCACTGGATAAAACAGCTGGAGAACAGATGGCTCTTCTATTCATAGACGGAGTGAAATGATAAGATAGAATACAGCAATGTGTGCTGCATATTTGAGGAATTATGAAGAGAACAGTTTCAGCATTGGTGGTGAGTGGCAGGAAAGAAAATTATTGATGGTGTTGTATATCCATAACATCATTGGACCAAGCTGAGATTATGACAGATGTTCAAAGATTATTGTAGATATTATAGCTATATTTTATGATCTTCCATTGTTGGACCTTTCATCGCGGTGCTTACTGCTTATACTTCCACACATACAAAAAATATACTTTTAATTTATTTTGCAATGTTAACCCTAAAATGATTGAAAGTGACTAAAAATGCATTTGACACAAAAACAGAATTAGGATTGATTAGGTTGTAGATTATTGAAAAGAAAGGGGGAGCGAAATGTATTTGCAAAGAAATATTTCAAGTAGATGTTATGCAGATTTAATTACACAGGGATAGAAAGTGACATGGGTCATAGGTCTGCACAAGTTTCCACATTGGTATTAAAGAAGAACACTGCACAGCCATTCAAGTAATGGCCCACAACACTGCCTGGTCCATATAGTGCTATATCAAGTGGTTCTACATGACAAAAATGACAGCAGAAAGACTTTGAATTATACAGCAACTTTAGTGACCTCAAAGTGTTTTATAACAAATGGAGTAGGAAATATAGCAGCAAGTTGTCTGAAGCAAACTGCCACAAACTGGAATGTTATAACGGTTTTCCGCAAAGACCATTCCCTCCATGATTACCTGGTCAGGTCCCTCCGTGACTACCTGGTCAGGTCCATGCCCCCCAACCCATCCTTTCCTCCTGGCACCTTCCCCTGCCACTGCAGGTATTGCAAAACTTGTGCCCACACCTCCCCCCTCACCTCCATCCAAGGACCCAAAGGAGACTTCTACATCCATCAACGTTTCACCTGCACATCCACCAATGTCATTTATTGTATCCATTGCTCCCGATGCGGTCTCCTCTATAATGGGGAGACTGGACGCCTTCTTGCAGCGTACTTTAGGGAACATCTCCAGGACACCCGCACCAATCCACCCCACCGCCCCGTGGCCCAACATTTCAACTCCCCCTCTCACTCTGCCGAGGGCCTGCAGGTCCTGGGCCTCCTCCACCGCCACTCCCTCACCACTCGATGCCTGGAGGAAGAATGCCTCAACTTCCGCCTCGGAACACTTCAATCCCAGGGCATCGATGTGGACTTTACCAGTTTCCTCATTTCCCCTCCTCCTACCTCACCCCAGTTCCAACCTTCCAGCTCAGCACCATCCCCATGACTTGTTCTACCTGCCTATCTTCCTTTCCACCTATACATTCCACCCTCTTCTCTGACCTATCACCTCCATCTACCAATTGTACTCTTGTCTACCTTCTCCCAAGCCCCCCGCCATCCCCCCCCCCCCCCCTCACTTATCTCTCCACCCTCGAGGCTCCCTGCCTTCATGCCTGATGAAGGGCTTTTGCCTGAAATATCGATTTCCCTGCTCCTTGTATGCTGCCTGTCCTGCTGTGCTTTTCCAGCACCACTCTAACCGAAACAATGACTAGTTTTTGTTTTCACTGATTTGCATTGAGAGATACCTATATGCAAAGATATTAGAGAAAGCCTCCCTGACATTCTTTGAATAGTCTCTTGGAAATTTTATATCTGTATTATACGTCAAATGTCAATTTCACATTGCATTTGAGACTGCATTTCTGAAGAGGGCTGAATTCCCTCCATACAGCAGTGAATGTTAGTTTAGATTTTGTGTTTATGCCCTTGGAATAGAACTTGAACCCACAACCTTCAGAGTGTGAATGCTACCTTTTCAGCTTCAGCTAACATTTTAAGTCAATATAATAAGAGCAGCAAATGCTATATTCTCAACAGTCAGGCAGTCTCCATGGAAAGGGGAATAAAAATAACATTTCAGTTTAATGAAAATTTATAGTTTTATGCAAATAAAGAGGCAAGGCATGAGAAGAGGAAGGGTTGAAGATTGGAGAGATAACTGGCAAAATGACCATGATCATTGATGCAGGTAGAATGACCAGTTTCCAATGACCTCCAGTGTTAGGAATGATTTCAATCAGCCCAGAGATTTTCCCTAATTCCCATTGACTTCATGGCTTGTTAATGTTTCTTAACGCCATACTTGATGGAATGTAGCCTTGATGTCCAGGGCAGTCATTCTCACTTCGTCTCTGGAGTTCAGCTTTTAGGACTATATTTGAACTGAGTGGGCCTGGCAGAACATAAACTGAGTGTCAGCAAGCAAATAATTACAAAGCAAGTGAGGCTTAATAGCACTGTCGATGACCCCATTCCATCACTTTGTTGTTGATTGAGACAGGTTACTAACTGACTGAGTTCAATCTGTCTTGCTCTTTGTGCACAGGACATAATAATTTAATTAAAGTTTTCTTACAGATTGCTAGCAGATAAAATTGTGAAGCAAAACAAGTAAATTGAACTAAGACCAATGTGTCACAGAACATGACTCATGTATTAATATACTTGGATAACTATATTGTATACTGCTGTAAGGAACTTTAATAAATTAAAACTGTGGTTATAATGCATTTAACAGTAAGGTGCAATGAGAAAATATAGAGTTAATTTTCATTACATAAATGGGCAACCCATGGAGGGTTGATCATTTTATCACATTGATTGGAAAGTTTGAATCTATTAACAAAGTAACAATGCTACAAACACTACCATAAATGTACTAGCTGTGTTGAATCTTCTGTGCCATTAAACTATCAAAAATCAGGTTGGGGGATGAAAACTCACCTATCATATCAACTGACATAATGTAAAGTGTCATCATGACTTGCCTCTTTCTAAAATAGTTTCTCACTTCTTCTCCTCTGTGCCAATATCAACCAATCTCAAGTCAGGCATAGTGTGCCGTAACCTCAATTTCAAAAGTGTGCTTCTTATTGTACAACTCAGACAGATCAATTTCTATCCATTGGCACTCTCTGATTTAAACTGCCAATTTAGTATTGGTTTCGTGCCAAATTACAAAAAGCAGTTTTGTGCTGTCAATTTGTATCTACTAGAAAATGGGTTAAGACCCTCAATTTATTTTACATGAAAGTGCCTGTGGTGAGAGACAGGAATATCACTACATTTGTCTCGACAAATTGTAAATCTAGTCCTTAAGTGAACATGCAATATCTACTCTTGCTGGATCGTGCAGTTCCCTTTCACCAATATACTCCTTAAAAGTCAGTTATAAATGTCAAGTTGCACGGCAGACAGCAATAGCGAGGGATGTTCCCAATTACCAATGGCAGCGAACAAATTCTTGTTAGAGTGAATGTGAGTGAATGTTGCTAATTTTTGGAAGAAAAGAGTCACCATTAGGAAAAGCAATTGTTACTTATTCCCAATTATCCTTGAGAAGATGTTCATGTGCTGCTTCATTGCATTGCAGCACTCCATGTGGTGAAGATACATCCATAGCATTTTAGGAAGGAAATTCCAGAGTTTTGGCCAAGTGCTGATGAAGGAGCAGCACGCTATATTCAACTTGGAATGTTGCAAGATTGGAAGGAGACCTTGGAGATGATGGTGTTTCCATGCTCTTGCTGCTCTTGACTTTCGGTCGTGGAGGTTGTAGATTTGAAAGATGTTGAAGAGGCTTTAGTGAGTTGTTGCAATGCATTTTGTAAACATGAAATGTTACAAATATGGTGTAATTGTGGAAGGGCAAATGCCTTTAAAATTGAAATAAAAACAGGGAATGGAGATTTGTGCTGACAGAAAAGTTTCCTTATCAATGTGCAAAGCAAGAAAATTACTCCATTGTTTTCCCAAGAGTTCTGATGCCTTGAATAATGTCATTTCTTAATTTTCCTTAACTTATGAATAGTTTGTTAATTAAAACTGTTTAAGAGGGGAAGCTACTCATGTCACTTATTAGGGGATGAGTTAATAGCAATGGTACATTTGAAGATCTAAAATATTCCTTTACCCACCCTCATGCCATGAACTCAGTGTTCAAAATATTTGCTGACCCCACTAAATGCCACTGATGTGCCACTATTTCCTGCTCATGTGGTTGTGAGTCTCAGAGATTTACTTGTTCAGAAGTTTGTAAAGCAATGTACTCAGATGCATTTTCAGACATAGTTATGAGAAGCTGTAATCTGTGTTAATTTGCTTAAAATAATCTTGCACACTCAGAACTTATTGTGTGTTTACATAATCTCATTACCTCTCTTGTCACATTTTCCATAACACGCCGATAATTCTTCTTCCCTGTACTACCTCCCACAGTCATAATACTTCTCTCACATACTCTCTCCTCAACTTGCATATTCTTTTCATTTATCACAATTCTCACAAACACCAGTCACACATACACAACGCTATGCTGAAGCAGGAAGAAAGCAAAATAGACATGTTTTTAAAAAGGAAAGTATCACAAGGGTGAGAAAGAGCCCTATTTTCATGGATAATATATATGCGAACAATGTGTTGAAATGGTTCTGGGTTTGTTATGGTTATTGCTATTTGTTCTTGTTACAATCCCCTAACATGCTGTCAGAGATAATTATGCCATAGCTATTCTGCAAAGGGACGCTAATCTTGGATGTAGCTCTGTTGTACGAAGGCCAATGGTTGGTGAAAGAGGCTAGTGATGTTCTATGATGATAACATGGCAGTCTGAGCATGGATGAAGGTTCTGGAGGTTGTCAATATCTTGGAATCTTTCAATTTCCATCAGTTGAGTATTCTAAGAGCATAAAAGTCAACCATTCAATTCCTCAAGCCTGTCTCTCCATTCCATAAGATCAGGGCACAGGTTTAGGGTGAGAGGGGAAAGATTTAAAAGGGACCTAAGGGGCAACTTTTTCACACAGAAGGCGATGCATGTATGGAGTGAGCTGCCAGAGGAAGTGGTGGTGGCTGGTACAATTACAACATTGAAAAGACATTTGGATGGGTACATGAATAGGAAGGGTTTAGAGGGCTATGGAGTAAGTGCTGACAAATGGGACTAGATTAATTTAGGATATCTGGTTGACATGGATGAGTTGGACCGAAGGTTCTGTTTCCATGCTGTACATTTCTATGACTCTATGCTTGATCTTCCACAGGGCTCAATTCCTCTTTCATGTCAGCTCCTCATAGCCCTCAACTCCTTGATATTTCAGAAATCCATTTATCCATTTCATTTTGTGTATTTTCACTGTTCTGTCCTCCATAAATCCAGACATAAAGTTTTCAAAATAATGTTGTTGAGGAAGAAAATTTAGTGGTAATTGAGAAAAAGCATTGTGTGGTTCATCATATGTAGGTCACATGATACTGCGTATTGATGACAGGGCTATTTAGCAGGACATGAAGACAAAAAAATGCTGCTTTGTTTTCCTGAAGGCCATGAACAACTGCAGTATGCATGTCATACCAAGAGAGGGCAGAATTAAGGATATTAATACAACTCAGCAAGATGGTGGCGATTCTGTGGACAGCTCTGCCTAACAGCCAAAACATATTGGTGTTTTTTGCCATCCCTGGTCAACTTATGTGGTGGAATTATTAGTTTAAAACCTTACAGAACACATACTTGGGAGTGGAAAGGATGCCAAAGAGAAAAGGATTGAGCAAACAGAGCAGGGAGGACACTCTTCCTTAGCACCAGGCATACCAGAGACAGCAGCAACAGCAGCCTCTTCTGAACCCCACCCCGGGGACCTGACAGATTCACAGGAATTGGCTGCAGCGATAGAGAGACTTACCTTGAAAGTTGGGGCTGCGATTGAGGAGATCTGTGGGGAGATTCATGCCCAGGTCCAACCTATCTCATCCATGCTGCAGAAGCAAGAGCAGGAGATCCAGGGCCTCAGGGAGAGGCTGGAGGAGATGGAGAGTCAAACTAAGGCCTTGGAAGCTGCGATGGAGTCCTCATCCAGTCGGATCCAGGTGCTGGAGTGAGAGGTGCAGGCCTTGTGAGACCATATTGACAACCTCAAAAATCGAGTTCAGAGGATAAGTCTCCAAATTGTTGGGCTCCCTGAAGGTGAGGAAGATGAGCAGCCAGTCAGTTTCTTTGAAAGCTGGCTGCCAAAGCTTTTGGGCCTTCACATCGAGTCCAGCAGGCTGCAGATTGAAAGGGCTTATCGGGTTACAGTGCATAGGACAGGCCCAGTGCAGCACCCCCGCTCGGTCCTAGTGTACTTCCACTCATATAAGCACAAGCGAAAAGTGATAGAAGCTTCTGGATTACTGGGAAATGATCCACAGGCACTGTTGTACAAAGGGTCAAAAATCATGTTTCTCCAGGATTTCTCAGCAGCATTAATTCAAAAGAGAAGTCCTGTGATGAAGTTAAAGAGGCTGAGGAACCTGGGCATCCAGTACTCCATGAGATACCCCGCAGAGCTCCGTTTCAGCCATGAGGACTCAGTGTATACATTTGATTCAGCGGATAAAGCTCAAAACTTTGTGGACACTTTAAAATAGATTGACTGGCCTGAAGAATATGGTTAATGTTTGCTCTCTTTTCCTTCTTTTCCCATGTTTTCCCTTTTTTTTCTTCCTTTCCTTCTCCCTAATTAATTTATTTTTTGGAAAGGGGGAAAAAGCTTGGAATAAGTTGTTCCTTTTTTTAGTAACTGTATTTTTTTATGCAAAATTTTGTGGATGTTTTTTGTTGTCTCCACCTTTTTTTTTTGTTTGTTCTGTTTCTCTTTTAGTCACAAATGGGGGTGACATGTAGCCAGGGATGGGTGGAGTGCTCATCATGACTTTGTCTTATTTCTGTTGATTTAAGAATCATCTCCCTGTTTTTTTTCTGGCTTAAGGCTGGGGCACAGTCTGGGTTTGAAGGAGCTGTGAAGGAGGGGATGAGTAGGGTGAGTGTCCCCTATGGGCAGGGGGAAGTGTCTTGCATTCAAGATTTTTATAGTTGGTTTTCTTTGTAATTTTTTGGTAGTAATAGTTGTTTATAGTTATGATAGAGTAGTTTTTTGAATATATAATTCTTCCACTCCATGAGTCTTCATTTACTTGTGCTCAGCACTTTGTAAGCAGGGTTCTCCCTCTCAGGGCTTCAAGGGTCTATGAAAGAGCATATGGCTAAGTGACTTAAATGGTGCACCTGGAACATCAAGGGAAGTCATTCACCTGTTAAAAGGGAAAAAGTGCTTTCTCGCCTTAAGAGGAAAAGGGTTGATATCGCTTTGTTGCAGGAAACCCATCTTGATGATGGGGAACACCTGAAATTACAACAGGGGGTTATGACTGGGTATTCTTTTCATCCTTTACTACTAAAAATAGGGGAGTGGCGGTACTTCTCCAGAAAAATCTTCACATTATTAGAGCAGGTGAAAGATGAGCGGGGACTGTTTGTAATACTTAAAGCCCTGATACATGGGGAAGAATATGGCATTTTAAATGTCTATTGTCCTCCGCCGCATCCCCTCAAATGTTTAATTAGTTCTTTCTCTAAGCTGAGTGCTTTTGGAACATGGCACATTATTATAGATGGGGTTTTAATTGTCTTTTGGATCCGACAGTGGGCAGGGTGCCTTGGGCCCCCAACTATTTCTTCGCAGGCCAAGGTGACTGACTTATGCGAGGAGTTGGGGCTGGTGAATATTTGGAGATGTCTTCACCCCACTGGCAGGGCCTGACCTTTTCTTCAAACCCACATAAATGTCACACTAGGATTGATCATTTTCTGGCTCCCTTGGCCCTCCTGTATTCGATTATGGATTGTAACATTAGGAATATAGCTAACTCTGATCACATGGTGATATTTTTGGAGGCTAAGGCCAAGAGTGAGTGGCTAGGTTTGTGGCGCTGGCGTTTGGACCTTTTTCTCCTTAAGGATTCTAAATTTGTGCCATACTTTTTGAAGGAATTTCAGGAATTCTTGGCTATCAACTCGGGCACGGCTAGTAGTCCGTCTATGCTATGGGAGACCACTAAGGCCTTTGCTCGGGGATTAGCTATTACCTATTCGGCTATCCAGAAACTACCAAAGGAGGAACAGCAGCGTCTACTTGAGACACGGTTGAAAGCTGCCGAGGTGGCACACTTTGCGTGGCCTTCAGTGACTAAGCTACAGCAGATCACAGCCCTCTGGGCTGCCTTGAATTCAATACTGACACAAAACGCAAAGACACAACTTGCTTTTGCTAGACAAAGGCTGTTTGAATATGGGGCTAGGCCAGGGAAGTATTTAGCGTACCTGACCAGGAAAAAGTGTGCTCCCTAATCCATTACTGCAATCAGAGACAGCGTCGGGATCCTTACATATTATGCTGAAAAAATTAATGAAGCTTTTCGGAGCTTTTACTCTGAATTGTATCAGTCTGAAAGTTGCAAGGACAGGAGGGCTAAAATGGAGACCTTTTTTAAGAACCTGGACCTCCCAGGGGTAACCTTGGAACAAGCCTCTTTCCTTAATGCCCTCTTGACAGTTCAGGAAATACAGGAGGCAACTAAGCGTCTTCAGAGTGGGATAACACCTGGCCCTACTGGTCTCCCGGGTGAGTTTTATAAGGAGTTTATAGGGTCTCTGTCAGGGCCAATGTTGGAGATGTACAATCACTGTTACATGCATGAATGCCTACCACCATCTTTGAGAGAAGCTAATATTTCCTTAATTCTTAAGGGGAATGTTCCTGAGGATTGTGCCTCATACAGGCCCATCTCTCTATTAAATTCAGATTTAAATATTCTGTTCCAAGGTCCTGGCATTGAGATTGGAAATGGTGTTGTCCCATATTATTAAAGAGGACCAGACAGGCTTTATAAGGGGTTGTAGGTCCTCTAATAATATTAGAAGGTTGCTGACTATGGTCCAAGTTTGTCAGCAACGATCGGTTCAGGTGTTGGTGATTTCCTTTGATGCAGAGAAAGCATTTGACAGGGTAGAATGGCCGCATCTTTTTTATGTCTTAGAACAGTTTGGGTTGGGTGGGGTCTTTGCTAGGTGGGTGGAGATTTTAAATCGCCACCCTCTGGCCGCGGTCATCACTAACTGGGTGAAGTCTTGGAATCTTAGGATTGGTAGGGACATTTGGCAAGGCTGCCCCCTCTCACCATTGTTGTTTACGTTGGTGATAGAGCCGCTGGCAGAGGCCATTCGTCAGAACGTCCACAGAACTGCTTCGGAAGTGGGATCGAGGACACACAAGATTACACTGTATGTGGATGATATCCTTCTGTTTTTATCAAACCTGATGACCTCAGTACTCCATTTGACACAATGTATCAATTCATTTGGGGCAATTTCAGGATATAAGATTAACTTTGCAAAATCGGAGGCTATGCCTTTGGGGAACCTCAAGGGTGTGCCAGAAGTTGGAGGTGGCCCTAAGTTCCCTTTTAAGTGGCCATGGGCAGGGTTCCCACAAGTTTGATCTGTTATTTCGGACTAACTTCGCTCACTTGCACGACAATATTAGGCGAGATCTCCAGAGATGGGAGGCTCTTCCAATTTCATGGCTGGGCCGAATATCTCTCCTTCAGATGAATGTTCTTCGTCATTTGCTTTATCCCATGCGTATGCTCCCTACAATGTTTCCCAGGTCAATACTGCGGAACCTTATGGCGTGGTTTGGTTCCTTTGTCTGGCATTGTGGGTGGCCCCTCATCAAACTTACTAAATTACAGTTGCCTCATAAAGGGGAAGGAGTTGATTTCCCAGACATCAGGAGGTATCAATTGAGTTCCCTGCTGTCCTTTGTCTGCAATTGGGTAGGTAACGATGCAAACTCAATATGGCTGGATATTGAGGCCTCCCAGGCAAAGTGCCTTCTTATTAACCTGTTATTCATGGAAAAGATGAGGACAGTTATGGACCACTGCCAGAACCCCATTGTCATTAGTACAGTCAAGGCATGGAGGGTGATGCATCAGAGTAGAGTTGCTTATCCAAGACTTCGCCATTTACGCCCATAGTTGGTGTGCCAGGCTTCCGACCAGGGATGATGGACTCAGGGTTCAAACTATGGGCAGCCTAGTTCGCAATGTGGCATACATGACAGCTAAAACAACATGGCCAGCTTGTCACTTCTAGGTGAGCAGAGGAAGGTGTCCTTCAATCAAATAAAGCACTTAGTGCTTGGGTGAGGGGCTGGCAACAGGAAGGTCATGGGAGCCAATGAGAGACATCATCCCACTCTTGCTCCTGACACTGCTTCCCTTGTAATTCTCAGCCTTCAAAAACATCCCACACACCCCACATATTACTCACATATAACCTAGATTGCTCTGTGATTCTTAGGTTCTGCTTCTTGCCTTTCCTGAAGCTACCGTGCTGTGATACTGCTGAACACATGAGCTACTGGCCTCTAGCTGGCAGTCCTGAGGAGGTGAGGTTTCCACTCAAAGTTTTGATTTCAGGGAAAGGCCTGGCCTGCTACTCCCTCGATTGGTTTGTTATTCAGCATGCCTTCCAGTAAAGAGACACTGCTGGCAAATCATTGTCTCTGCAATAGCTGGCAAATGGGATCTTTAACATATCAGCAAACCTTTTGAGAAATTTGATTATTGAGTTCACTGGCATGAAGGAGATTAAAGGCATATTCTGGGTTTCGAATTGTCCTATTAGCTATTAACTCATTCCCCAACAGTGTCATGACTGTGAAGTTGCCTCTCTTTAACGATTTTCCTTAACAGATTCTTCATAAGACCTCCCTCAAAGGCTCTGACCACCTTGATATCCATAGGTAGACTTTCGAGAGACCTTGAGATGGAGCATGTCTGAATGCTGATGTCTCTCCACTGCCGTCTCTTTCAGTATCTGCATTGATTGCACAAAGGCCTGAAAGTAAACAGAAACGGGCTTTGGACCTTACAGGGATCAAGAGAAAGAAGCTAACACACAGCTGCTATCCTCACATCCTTTTTGTGCATGAGAAAAGCCAAGTAGAAAAACACCAGATCATTGCAAGAGAAATGTACTTATGGGAAGAAATCTCTGTGGTTGGAAAGAATCAATTTGACAGTGACAGATTGGATATTGGTGTGATCAAGGAGATTTGGCTATAGCCTACATTTTGTACAAATTCATTTTAAATTTGCAAGCAGCTCAGGTTTCT
This sequence comes from Chiloscyllium punctatum, assembly GCF_047496795.1. Classification (NCBI taxonomy): domain Eukaryota; kingdom Metazoa; phylum Chordata; class Chondrichthyes; order Orectolobiformes; family Hemiscylliidae; genus Chiloscyllium; species Chiloscyllium punctatum. The sequence continues at coordinate 72,267,665 of NC_092742.1, read as the reverse complement.
TCCCAGTAGAATTCTGGTGGCAACTTGGGATTGGGACGGATTCACTGTTGGTTTCTTGTGGATTATTTTGAAAGTCAAAGCTGGATGCACAGGATAAGATCACCCAGAGAAAATTTCAAACAGGAAACTTCAAAAAATTGCTTCAGTGATTAAAATCCCCAGTGGCATCGGGAAGCAGTGTAACTGTCTGGATTGAGACAGCTTCCTGGCAACAGAACAAGGTCTATCCCTCCAGGCAGGGTGACAAGGGGCTGACCCTGCATGCCTAGCTTCATACTCCGGCCTAGGCCAACCTATAGAGGGGTTTCACAGGGGTGGTCCAGACACTGAATGTTAAAGAAGTGAGAGGGAGAAGGGTCCTCTATTTGGAACACTTTCTGTCTTACTTACCTGAGGAGGGCATCCTCCCTGCTTCTGGAGGGCCTTGACTGACTCCACCTTCAGGAGCCTAGCTCCTATCTTTAATTGCGTGCTGCACATGCCCAGTGTGATTTAATTGACCAATTTCAGAACATTCCAACTGAGTGACTGTTCCCACACAATTTTTACAACAATATTGCAATTGTGAAAGTTTTAATCTGTCTAACACTGAAGTCTAGCTAATGATGACTTAAGATTTATTGAGGCGATCTAAATACAAATACTCCGTGGCAGAAATCTTGTGGAGGAAATTAGTTGAAAATAGAGGACCCCGATTAAATATTCTGGGAAAAGACGCATAAAACAAGTTGTAGGTAAGCTTGTGTGAAAGGACATTTGCACCACCCTGCTACTTCTCAGCCTATCCACTCATAAACAAATTATTAGGACTGTAAGTGGCACACTTACACCTTGTCACCCTACAAGATGAAAATTTCCTGTGCTCCTTGAAGCCAATTTTCTGTTGATGTTATCAGCATGCAACCTTGTAACAAGGATATTCAAAACATCAACAAAAACAGAGAAGCACAAACATCAATCAAAATTATTTGCGGTGGTTTAATTTTTAAAGAGTTGCTGATACTGAGACTTTTTAGCAGTGATCAAATATTTCTGTTGTGACTGAGGCACCATTAATATTAATCATAAGACATTCACCAGTTGGAAGTTATTTTTGAAACTGCTTCAAGGGAGCTAACTGGAATGACCCTACACTAATGTTTACATAAGAGTGATATGGAGATGTGTTTCCAACTGTCGGTTATAAATAACTTCAAACTATCACACCCAACTCTCTATCTCCTGTTTCCGATTTAAGCAGGGTGAGTTTCTGTCAATGCTGAATGGAAATAATTCCCCTTCTATTAATCCACAGATCATAAAGTAACAGATGGGTTGGGGTTATGTTTGAGTGAGAGTTCACTTGCTGAGGAGACTATGCTTTTCAGTGGTGCAATGAGGCCAGTAGAAATTTCCAGTTTCCATGTACACACAGAATTCTACATAGAACTCCATACTTTCTTGGAATTCTCCTCCATAAAGTTAAATGTTTTGTGCTTTTTTTTTCATGGAGCAATTGATTGACATAAATGAGAATGACTAAATATTGTCAGCACTTTGAACGTGTTTTACAGTTTTGCACATGGTGAAGATGATAGAGCAAGAAGTGCGTAGTCCACCTAATCTTAATCCCACTGTCTCAAGCATTGGTCAACTGATTCCTCTCTGTCTAATTGGAAGGTGACCTATCCACATTGGAAAAGCAAATCAGGAGTCTAAGGTGGGGCTCAGGGCAGGATAGGAGTTAGTCTCTGAACAGGAAGCCAGTCAAAGCCAATTAAAGGCTCTGCCATCTCACCATAGAACATAGAACATTACAGCGCTGTACAGGCCCTTTGGCCTTCAATGTTGCGCCAACCTCTGGAACCAATCTGAAGCCCATTTTTCCTACACTATTGCATTTTCATTCATATGTCTACCCAATGACCACTTAAATGCCCTTAAAGTTCATAGGTTTACTACTGTTGCAAGCAGTGCATTCCATGCCCCTCCCACTGTGAGTAAAGAAATTACCTCTGACATCTGTACCTATATCTATCACCCCCAATTTAAAGCCAAATATGCTCTGCCAGCATAAAATCAGCAAAGCAAATATCCAAATGCTGCCACCTTCAGTCGAAGACTCTGTAGCTCTGTGCAGCTACAGTTCCATTTGTAGGGCTTTTTATCCTCTGTTCTGCTACCACCCCCTGCGCTTGGTGTAATTTACTCTCAATGGTTCCATACAACAGCCAAAAATGGATTATGTGACAAGAAGTTGGAGTTAATAGTTCTTCAAATTCGATAGCCTTTTAATTACTTTTTAAACAAATGGTAGCTGGGCTTCCACTGGGGATGCAGGAGGGGGCAATTCTCAGCCATAAAATACAGCCCATATTCATAAATAAATAAACAAACAGTGCACAACTTGTCTTACAAGCCCATAGGATATCTGCACAAAGAATACCATTACAAAACTACTACCTGATATTAATTAGTGAGTGCATGCTATTTCAATTAATTCAAGTGTACTTAAATTTACAAAGCACTTTCATATCAGCACACTTTTTAAGATTTGGCAAATTGAGGAAATTTAACTTAAAAATTAGTTGACTGGATTGAAAGTCTGCTTTGCCCTGGAAAGGTACAGGTGGTGATACTAAGGATTAAAGTCAGCCAAACAAGTTATGGCTTCATGTCTTAAACTACGTTCAATACTGGTTCCTCATGTCTGTATTTTCTCAGTCTGATTTCAGAACCTCTTGCCTCCTGGTATTAGATCAATTTCTTCACAGTGCAGGGAGGTTTGATCACTTAATTTTGATTTTATTGCTCACTTTTACCATTCTTGACAAGCTTTTTACTATTCACTTCAAAATGTCTACGACTCCCTTTGGGCTGGTGTCATTTTCAGCAACCACGTCCTTCATGTGGTATAAGTTAATTCCTTCACATCAGGCTGAAGAGATTTATAGCATTGTTATAATGGTAGGTAACATAATGGTTGTTTCAAAGGGATTCTCTGTTTTCCTAAATCTAGTTTTCAATATTGTTTCTGTGTGCATGACAGAATATCTAATCACAGTAAGGACGTTCACCATCACAAAGCTGATATTTTCTAAATTATCATGCCATTGCTTATGTTTGCCTGAAGATTAAGGTTTAGACTTAAGGTTAGGTTTTACAAATCCGTTTGAGGTACAAGGTGGGACTCAAGATGGGGACAATTGATAGGACTAATTATTTGGAATGGACCATAGCAGGAGATGATGCCTATCATTTTAGACAATCATCAAGACTTGGACTATGAATAGGCATTGTAGAGTTTCCTCCACTATCACCATCTTGGGATCACCATTAACAGAAGATTAATTGGATTAACCAGATAATTATTGTGGCTACCACAGCAGGTCAGAGTTTGGGAGTCCAGACACGTTACTCACCACCTGATTTCTGACAGCATTTCTACAATTTCCAAGGCAAGAGTCTGTTGAGCTTTGCTTCATTCCCCTGAAGGATTGCATCTTCAGCACTTTAAGGAACATCACTTGGGACTTGGCTATCCATACACTCAAAGCCCCATTTGCTACCTTGAGCATTTAGTTCCTTCTAAATTGGTGTATGTGTCTGCAGTGTGAAACACTGATAGGATGCACTGGGCAACTCACCAAGGCCTCTTCATCAGAGATTCCAAAACCTGTGCACCTCCCACCTTGAAGAATAAGAACACTGGATTTGTGGCAACATTATCATTTGCAAATTCCCCTCTAGTAACGCAATACTTTAACTTGATGATTTATCACTATTCCTCCATTATCACTTGGTCACAAGTACGGAACTGTGAGAGAATCTTTATGACATGTACCGTGGGCAGCACGGTGGCTCAGTGGTTAGCACTGTTGTCTCACAGCACCAGGGACCCGGATTCAATTCCTGCCTCGGGTGACTGTCTGTGTGGAGTTTACACATTCTCCCCGTATCTGTGTGGGTTTCCTCTGGGTACTCTGGTTTCCTCCCACAGTCCAAAGATGTGCAGGTTAGGTGAATTAGCCATACTAAATTGCCTGTAGTGTGAGGTGCATTAGTCAGGGAAAATGTAGGGGAATGAGTCTGGGTTGGTTGCTCTTTGGAGGGTCGGTGTGAACTTGTTGGGCTGAAGGGCCTGTTTCCACACTGTAGGGAATCTAATCTAAAAAAGGTGGTTCAACAGTACCTTCTTAAGGGTAATTAAGAGTAATCAATAAATGCTGGCTTTGTCAGCAATATCCACGTCCTGCGAATGTTCATATAATTTTTTAATTAGTTTCTGATGTATGAGTTAATTTTTGAGATGTAAGGTTATGAAAAATCTTCAAATTGTTTGAACATCTGCCGGTTTAACTGTGTTACATCGAAGATGTTCTAAAAGACTGCACAGCAGAGGAAAGGTCACCATAGCAACTGGTCTGAGTTTGCCAGAGATCATTTTGAACAACTGCATATGAGTTCAGTGGAGCTCAGAGTGACGTGAAGGAAGCCAAGAAGCAGGCTTTTGCTTGGTGCAGCTGCAGAGGATTGAATCTCAGAAAAAAACACCCAAGGATCATATCAGCTCAGTGAAGCTAACTGTTTTCAAAAGAGCTGGATTTGTGCCCCAGAATAGGTGCTGATGAATTATCTTGGGGAATCCACTTGAACACCGTCCCAGGGGAAATGACTGAATTACATTAATGTGAGCAGTTGTTTAGGCAATCTACGGCAAAGTGGTTTGTGAGGAAGTTATATCTTTATCTATGAAGAATTGAAATCATTTGTAAAAGAGAGAAACGTCTGATGAGATTTGGTGGCACACAGATGTCTTGATGGTTTGATGAGAAATTGATGGGATTTTGATCTGTCTACCTTTTTCTATTCAATGTGCTTTTTGTCCATGTTAGATCTCTCACTCATATTTACCTCATGCAAATTTTGGATGTTAGACAACTACACAGTTTTAAATTTAGAAATTAAAGTTTATTTTAACATTTGTTCAAAACCATGAAACAAGAGGTTTTATTTGCTCACTAATCCCTGGGATGTCAAACTTTGTCTATGGGTGCTTATACAGATCAACATAAATTTGGCGGCCTCATCATGTATTATAATATGCTCAACAAAGTTAAGCTTTTCAAAAACTCCTTTTAATCACAGCAATGCTTCTGGAATAGTTATTCAGCAAGAATAGTTCTGAAAATACCATCCATAATTGATTTGTACATTTGATTTTTTTTTCTGTCTGCATAAGTATTCCAGGAATTTCTCCCTCCCCAACTTTCTGGAGAGTACTATCAGCACTCCCTCCATTACTTAGTTGTAACTAACATCTTCCAGCTAGCGCACATCCAGAGAAAAGGAAACCAGAGAACTCTCAGCTCCAACTATCTTTACAACAATGTAGTTTGCTCTGGATTTCTTAACTTGGGCTTAAAGATTTACTAAATGCTTTTTGGCTAAATTGGCTCTCTCTCTGAACTGCTATTTCTGTAAGATTTGTGGAGTCCATATCTCTAGCTAGGTAAGTAACTTAAGCTGTTTTATAACTCCATCTCCTCATTTCTGATTCTATTAAACAAAACTGATAATTTCTGAACCACAGTTTGTTTTAGGTGTTCTGATAATGTCTAAAGCTCTGGTGATTGAAGGAAATGGGAGAGGAATGTAATGGATCAACAATCTGTTTACACAGCATTTGACATACAGTGATACTATGATCAAAAGCGTTAAATAACAGGAATTGGCTTTATTAGGTGGGCAATTCAATACAGTCCATCCGATACCAATTTCGAAACTTCAGTTTTTAAAAGATTGCGTATTTTGGAAATTCACAATATATTGTTTAATTTTTTTAAAAAAATGTATTATTTTAATTTTTGAAAATCCCAAGGTAGCATTCAGAATCTAATACACATTTTATATTTTATAATTAATAAACTATTGCTTTCTTTATGAAGCCAAAATTTTCTTTCTGAAATTTCTTTTGGAGAAAAAACAATCCCATTGAGTCTGAAGTAAAATTGAAGCCTCTGCAGATAAAAAAGCAATTCACCAAAGTATAGAATCACTTTGTACCTTTTTTTTCCCTACTGAGGGTTACACCTTGAATTGAGATCTGGAGTTTGTGCTTGTGATTTCAGGCTAGCACTTCAGATGAAGGTTTAGCATTAAGGCTTGAGAAGTGCACTGGAGGATTACTGCAGAACACAGCAATAGGAACAAAAAGAGCATGTTACATTTTCTATAAAATTAATGAATTGCTCTATAACACCTTATTGTGTAAACACAACTAAATATTCGTGAAATCCTAAAGGACAGAATTCAGCATTGAGGCAGTAGTAGTGAAAATTGAGAGTAGTATTAAATGGTGCTGGATGGGATCAAAAATAGTTTTGTGAGATGTGAGCACCCCTTCCCAATAAATTCTACTTAACCACTACGAAGATGTTGAGAAAACCATTGATGGAAACAATGGTGAGCGAGATCCATAAGGATTTGTTCATAACACCCTTATTGTGTTATTTTGTGTGTTATTGATGTCTTTGCTATCTTGCAATAATTATCAATGTTTCATAGAAATATCTGACTAGATATAATTAAAAAGCTAAATATCACGATTCAGGGAGCAAATGCTGTACACCTCTCTTGTATTTGTATCACTGATAGCAAATGTTGATTCAGTATCACTGTCTTGTGAAGAAATTAATTTAGAGTTATTTCAACATAAAAACAAATAAAAGACATAGGAAGCCCTGCTGTAAGATAGCATGTAACAAAGGCCTGATAACACATGAGTGAGGCATTATCAACAGTGGATACACTTAATATTGCATTGCTGCTTGCAATGCAAATCATGTGATTTTATATCACAAGACTGACAGCTTCTAATAGAGACCTTAGCAGAAAAGCATCAGAGTCTGCAGAATCTTTGGATCTCTTCTTCTTTTTTATTGGGATGAAGAAAATAGACAATTTGTCAGCAATGAGAAAAAGCTCAAATTCTAATTTTAGCCCACATTTCTCATTTGGAATTCTCGGTATCAAGTGTGAAATGGTACTGACAGAAATTACTTTTTTGGTCATCAATCACATTTGGCAGCAACATTTCTTTTAAGAATATGAATAAAGCAGTCCAAAAGAGGTATTGGGTTGGGTGAAACCTTATGGCAGTATGAACAATATGTGATATGGCAAGATTTATAGCAGAATTGGACAGGGAGACCATTGAGGCATTTATCAACAATGGAGCATGCATCTTCTTTACTTTTGTAAACCAGTGAGGTGATATTCTCACTCGGGCATGGCAAGTTGCCAATTAAGAGGGATTATAATTGTTGAACATTTTTAGTGCGACCACTCACAATATTCAGCTTCTAACCTTCCCAAAGAAAAGACCTTGTGAAATCTCAACTTGAAAGTCAGAGCAGGTACCTGGTGAATTCAGCTTGGCCTGGCTGCAAGGAGTTTCATTTTGCTCAGTGCCAAACAACATTTCAGGGCATGATCCATGGGCACCAGCCATATCCAGCCTTCATTCATGGACATTGGGATTTAACATTTGCTAATACCTCACAGCCATCTGACCTTGGACTTCTCTAATCTACTTGAAGGCCATTTAGGAAGCACAGACATGAATTGCAGGGTAAATGCAACCAGTATTGAAACCCTGCAGCACGGGCATTTTGCACTCACAAACACAGGCTCATTATTAGATGGCCTATAGAATATGCCCAGTACTAAAATAACATTTTGTATGCTTCATAACCCTGACCAAATTGATTCAGTCCAATATAAATCTCAGACTTTCTCTCACCAGCACTGTAAGATTTTCCTTAATTTCCATTGCCATCCCTCTTCCTTTTGTACCTTGCATATCTTCCAAAATACTTTGTTATCACCAGTCTGGTTCTCTCTGATTTCAATTCTCCAATGTGATTTACTGAACTTTGAATGTATACATATATACAATAAACTTAATTCATACCTTACTGTATTAACTCTTAGTCTGCATCCCCTCGTACCTTCCTATTTCTTACTTTAACACTACATGCTTCCTCCTCATCTTTGTTCACCTTATTTATTTTTCTTACTGTTACATCATGACTGCCATCCTCCCTACTAAATTAGTTTAAAACTCCTAACAGCACTAGCAAATTGCCCAACAGAACATTGGTATCTGCTTTGTTAAAGTATAACCTATGTGGTTTTTATAGATGACACTTCCCAAAGAATCACTTCTGCTGTTGCAGCAATCTAAATTTCCCACTCCTGTATCATCTCTGCAGTCACACATTCAGGAAGACTACCACTCGATTTCTATGGGGATTACCACATGCAACTGGGGATTTCTGCCTTTGAGGTCCTGTTTGCCAATTCCTTCCCTAGCTTGATAAAATCTGATTTGTAGAACATCATGCCTCTTTCTTATCTCTGCCACGGTTACTCATTTGGAACTCTGGCTGTCACCATCCCACTCTTCATTTCTTGGCAGTGGGGGGGGGCAACATATCCTCCCAGATCCATGCTTGTCACACCTGAATTGTTTATGTTCCCTTCACTACAGGTTGGCCACTATTCCTTTGACAAAGTCAGCAGAAGAGGATTTCTGTTATCAGGAGAACTGTCTCCACGCTGCCAGCCCCAGTATGGAAATTCCCTTTGGATGTTTCGAAACAATTGTAAGTGGCAATTTCAGCTGCACCATAATGAAAACCCTGTTGAGCTCATATGTCTATTTTAAACACGTTTGGGGTTTAAGCTAAGATGCTAATCACTGATTAAAACCTTGATGGAGTGGAAAGCATTCTTGTAATGGTCTGTCCTATGTTAAGCAGCACACCTAATGTTTCTAGCAGGATTAAAAAAAATTGAACATTACTTTAGGACTCTCCTTCAACTGCTCTGCCCCCAAAGATTGTCCTGATGTGTCTTTAGGGTACACTTATTAAAATAGTAAGTGACAGTCAATTTTGGATTTAGTGACTTAATTTGTATTCAGACCACTACTAGAAACAAGCAGTTATTTTAGCTACCCAATTAATGGTGCCTTTGAATGTGACAGCAACCAAAGCACTGGAATCAATTATTTTTAAGCTGTGATTACTGTTTCCCATCTAATGGGCAACCAAAGATGAGATTGAACTCAAAATTTCAGGGTGTGTTAAACAACAGATGAAGACATAAGAGTGAAATTTACTGAAAATAAATATCAAAAATTATCCAGGTATCCTCCCAAGAAACTCACCACACATTTTATCAGCTGGATTTGGAATATCAATCTGTTTGACCTTTCCAGGAATCTCATGACCAAGAATTGCACAATATTAATATTTCTTCCTACTTTTTAGATTTAATCTTTAGTAATAGTAATTATTGGTGTTGTGTAATATCTCATGGTCAATAAGATCAATGCATTTTTAAGATAAATGTTCATGATATCTTCACTGTAACATAACATGTGACCTGACAGTAGTAAAATCCCAGGCACCATCATATTTAGAATAACTTGAAGATCGATATGTTAATTGAAACAGTTTGCTCTATATAATGCTGGTGTTCAACTTTATCCCACATGCTAATATGTCTATAAATGTAATATTTGGATAAATTAGTGATCAGCAAGAAACATCTGCTTCTCTCACAATACAATGCTACTTACACTTAGTTTCTAATATTGTTAGGGATGACATGCTCATTGGCCCTATGGTAATGACACCCCTATGGAGGCAAAACTCATATCATGGTTATCAGCAGTAGCCACCTATAAAGACTCGAAGACCAACTAGACAACATCCCTGGATATCAAAGAATTCAGACAATCAGTAGCATCAACTTCTGACAATACAGATTGCCATCCAAACTGTAGATAGGGCATAGAAGACAGAGATGATTTCTTTCTGATTAAATCAAAGATCTTTCACGTTGGAATAATTTTTAATTGTATCTTGCTGAAAAATAAAAGGACTCAAGTTACAATTTGAAACATCACATCTGCTTGACCTTCCAGAAATCTCATGACCATGAGGTACACAATATGAGGGACATTGATTATCTGGCATTCGATTATCCGGCAAGGTTGCAATGTCCTGAAGCTTGGCTAAACTGTGTTACCTGGCATTCGATTATCTGGAATTTAGTTAACTGAATGAAATAGTCCCCTGCCAGTCTCCTTCAGATAATCGAGGTTCCTGTTTTGAAAATTTGAAATTTTCAGACATGTTTTGGGCAATTAATACTGTACCCTCTTAACATTTTGAAAATAAACAAGGATTTGCCTTCTTGATTTAAAAAAAAGAATTAATTGTTCTTAAAGTACAATTCTCCGAAAAGAAAATAGTTTTAAAAAATGAAAACCACAGCTTTCTACAGCAAGGGGGCCTACCTTGGTTGAGGTCTCTATAGCTTCTGCCAATTTTTTTCTTCAGATCAGTACCAAATTTTAAAAAAACCCAGAATTATGACCAGTGAAGAAAGGTATTGAGATGGGGCTTGTGTCCATTTCAGGCATTTGCCAGGACTTGCAAAAAAAAGTTCATGAGCAATTTAGCAGCAGCCTGAAAAACCTGTGCAGTTTGGGAGGCTACCCTCTGTCTTGGTATGTTGTTTGCAGTTGCATCAACTATAGGAATAGGAAGTGGCACAATGAACTTCACATCTTGGTAGGCCTTTTATAGAGGAAGATGTCTACTGGCAATGTCTCATTAAAATCCATACAGATTTATGAGTAGTAGCTGTGTGATGTTATTATTCCTTTCAGATGTGTTATTTAAATAACCACGTACATGTTTAAGTATGTACATCAACTGAAATACGATCACTTACAGCATTGTACACCATCATGAGATTTTTGCTCAGTGAAGAAATAGTTGGAAGGAAATGTCAAGTTTGATGTAAGGATATTGACAGTAAAATGAAGAGCAACACATTTTTCTGTGCATTGCAATTTCTAAGGGAGAAAATTATTCATGTTGTGGAAGCAATAATAAGAATGAAATTTGAGAATATCTGCTCCCATGAAATATTCAATACAATCGGGGTTCATGTCTAAAAGCTACCTGAAAGTAAGCAATATTTTACTTGTCTACTAGTGCTTTTGGTATCCCCATGCATAGCAAATAGGAAACAATGATAACGTGAAATCTGTCAAGTGTATGTCTTTTGAAATGGATGAACTGCAGCTCTAGTATCCAATATAGGTTAATGGCCCATATAGGAAGACGGAATTCACTTTCAACCTTGAAGGCTATGATCAGAAATGACTTCTGCAACTATTTGCAAATGAACATATTCAAATGATGTCATTCCATCTGATATTTTAGTATAGATGGTAATACTTTGTTGTCTTAGGTGGACGTAAACCTCTGTTAAAATGAAAAACATTAGATAAATTAAGTTAAACTCTGAGCAAATAAAATAGACAACACTATTTTCAAGACTGATGAGTTTATTGTTGGTCATTGTAATGACGAGTGCCTGATATGCACTGGAATTTGAGTACCAATTTAAATCCATCCTGACAAACAAGAATTTTCCAGTTTTGACAAGGAAGCAATCAACAGTAGTTGGTATTGAAAACTTGCTTCCATCGTTTTGAGCAAGTGAGCATCAATTACCAGTGTTGAAAAGTTCTTCGTCATATACATTGATGGATTTGGAAGGCTCCTGTGGGGCCTTGGATGCAGGTGAGGGGTAAGGTGTGGATGCAGGCTTTGCAATTCCTGCGGTGACAGGGGAGGGCATCAGGAGGGGAAGGTGGATTGTTGGGGGTGTGGACCTGACCAGGTAGTCACGGAGGGTGTGGTCTTTGTGGAAAGCAGAAAGGGGTGGGGAGGGAAATATATCTCTGGTGGGGTCTGTTTTGAGGTGGCAGAAATGTCGGCGGATGATGATTCCTCATCTTCACCATGGACATCCAATCCCTCCCTCTGTCATCATGGTATTTTGCTTTGGTCATGTCCTACAGAATTATTTGAGATATTCCATAATTGTTTTACTCCACATATTTGTCATGTTCTTATTAGTATCAGTTACTGGTATTCAGTGGGGAATAATATCCCTGCAAAGGCTCCGTTTTGATAAACAGTGCATGTTTATTACTTAACAGTTGGTTATATTGCATCTCACACTCACGGCTGCATCTCAGATACACGGCAACATCTTGTGAGACATCAGGCTCAACTTAAGAATGAGTATGCATTGTGTGATTAAAAATCACACAACACCATGTTATAGACAAAAGTGAGGACTGCAGATGCTGGAGATCAGAGTCTAGATTAGAGTGGTGCTGGAAAAACACAGCAGGTCAGGCAGCGTCCGAGGAGCAGGAGAATCGACATTTTGGGTATAAGCCCTTCATCAGGGAGCCACTGGGGTGGAGAGATAAATGGGAGGGGGGTGGGGCTGGGGAGAAGGTCAGTAAGAGTATAATAGTTGTATGGAGGTGGGGATGAAGGTGATAGATCGGAGAGGAGGGTGGAGTAGATAGGTGGGAAGGAAGATTGGCAGGTAGGGCAGGTCATGAGGATGGTGCTGAGCTGGTAGGTTGGAACTGGTGTAAGGTGGGGGAGGGGAATTGAGGAAACTGGTGAAGTCCACATTGATGTGTTAGGGTTGAAGTATTCTGAGGCGGAAGATGAGGTGTTCTTCCTCCACACGTCGGGTGGTGAGGGAGTGGCCGTGGAGGAGGCACAGGACTTGCATGTCCTTGGCAGAGTGGGGGGGGGGAGTTGAAATGTTTGGCCACACGGCGGTGGGGTTGATTGATGGGATGTCCTGGAGATGTTCCCTAAAGCGCTCTGCAAGAAGACGTCCAGTCTCCCCAATGTAAAGGAGACCGCATCGGGAGCAACGGATACAATATATGACATTGGTCAATGTGCAGGTAAAACTTTGGATGATGAAGGCTCCTTTGGGGCTTTGGATGGAGGTGAGGGAGGAGGTGTAGGTGCAGGTTTTGCAATTCCTGCAGTGGCAGGAGAGGGTGTCAGGATGGGAGGGTGGGTTGTTGGGGGGCGTGGGCTTGACCAGGTAGTCACGGAGGGAACGGTCTTTGCGGAAAGCAGAAAGGGGTGGGAGGGAAATATATCCCTGGTGGTGGGGTCTGTTTGGAGGTGGCAGAAATGTCGGCAGATGATGTGGTTTATGTGGAGGTTGGTAGGGTGGAAGGTGAGCACCAGGGGGTTCTGTCCTTGTTGTGGTTGGAGGTGTGAGGTTTGAGGGCGGAGGTGCGGGATGTGGATGAGATGTGTTGGAGGGCAGCTTCAACCATGTGGGAAGGGAAATTATGGTCTTTAAAGAGGGAGGCCTTCTGGTATGTTCTGTGGTGGAACTGGTCCTCCTTGGAGCAGATATGGCGGAGACGGAGGAATTGGGAATACGGGATGACATTGTTGTAGGAGGTAGGGTTGGAGGAGGTGTAATCCAGGTAGCTGTGGGATTGCAGGAGGTAGGGAGGGAAGAGGTGTAATCTAGGTCGATGTGGGAGTCTGTGCGTTTGTAAAAGATGATGTCAGTGTTAAGTCAGTCATCATTACCCCATATCCATAGACTGTGGTCCCTGGTTCTCTTGCCATTAGGAACATCCTTTCTGTATCAATCCTGTCTAGTTATTGCAATGTCTTCTGTTCTGATAAGGTAGACTCATGCATTGTTCTTTCATTCTCGCTTACATTTGTTGAGATAACTTTGTAATTTTATCAGGATCAAACAGAGACAGTAAAACTGAATCTGTGATGTTTTGGTACATGCTTCTCTGAGCACCTGAATAACCTCTCTTGAAAGTCTTCTGCTCACATTTGATGACTATGGTGACAAGGATATCTATTAATCAGATTTTCAAGATTTTTCCACAGTCGTAGTCATTAGAATCATATAGCACAGAAACAGACCCTTTGGTCCAATCAGTCTATGATGAACATAATCCCAAACTAAACTAGTCCCACCTGCCTGCTTCTGGCTCATTACCCGTCCCAAACCTTTCCTATTCATGTATCTATCCAAATTTCTTTTAAATGTTGTTGTACCTATATTCACCACTTTCTCAGGAAGTTCATTTGACACACGAACCACCTTCTGTGTAAAAAAACAAAATGCCTCATCTCCTTTTTAAATTGCTGTCCTCTCACCTTAAAAATGTGACCCTTAGTCTTGAAATCCTCCATCCTAGGGAAAAGATACGTACCATTAACTCTCTCTATACCTCTCATTACTTTATAAACTTGTATCAGAATGCCTCTCAATTTCCTACTCTCCAGTGAATAGATAATTTAATAACTTCTGTTAAACAAATGAAGTTAGTAGTATTTCTGAGTTTACATTTGTTAAGAGTGATTAGACACCAAGCTAATTAGTCTCACGTAATGTATGTTTTCTCTTTGTTTCAGCAAACATTCTTCTGAGACAGGTAATGTCTTCCTGATGTTGAATAAAGCTATGTTGATCAATGGTATTTGGTTTCCATATTGTTTGAGGTTCTTCAACATGCTGTAGAATTTTAATAGCAAAGCATGTTTTTTTTTGTTCAGGAGTGAGATGTGTTGGTTTCTGAAGATGTATATCTGTTCCACATGATGTTGGCCTCTGTATTTTAAGACTGCTCTAAAAGTTTCTTTGATTTTTTAAGCAGCTTTCTGTCTTTGCCTTTAAACATTGTGGCTCAGTGGTTCGTATGTTGCCTCACAATACCAAGGATCCAGGTTTAATTCTGTGCTTGGGTGACTGTCGGTGTAGAGTTTGCACAATCTATCTGTGTCTGCGTGGGTTTCCTCTGGATGCTTCAATTGCCTCCCACAGTGCAAAGATGTACAGGATAGGTGGATTGGCCATGCTAAATTGCTCATAGTGTCCAGGGATGTGCAGGCTAGGTGGATTGGCCATGAGAAATGCAGGATTTTGGGGATAGGGCAGATGAGTGGATTGGATGGGATGTTCTTCAGAGGGTCGGTGTGGATCCAATGGGCCAAAAGGTCTGCTTCCACATTGTATGGATTGTATGATTCTCTGGAAGCAGGTTATAGTTTTATTCTGTTCAATTTTTCAATGGATTTTTTTTCCCAATTAAACCAGGAGCATTTGCTCTGGTGTTAATTGTGAAATTAGTTCTATGATTGTTAACCTGTCTGATCTCTGTTTATTGTAGAGTGACCAAGTTTGGCTGTTAACTGTCAATCAGCATTAATGACACACTCTCCATTTCGATGCCACTGCCAATTAGAGTCCACTTACCAACATATCTGCACTATCCTCTCATGCAGTACAAATGTTAGTATCCTCTTGAATTGGTATTCTTGTGAATTGTCCTGATGAGAGCAAAACAAAATCATCGATAATATGTTCTTTCTTAGCAATATTTATCAGAGTTTATTACAGAAAGATGATAATGAACAACTGAATGACTGAGGCTGAATCAAATTTGATTGTTGATGTATAGAGTTAATTACATGCAGTCTTTATTGACTTAACGTGAACCATTCTTACATTTAGGTTTAAGCATTGGTCGAAAAGGATGAGAATCGTGGCTATTCCATCTTTGAACAAAACAGTTTCTGACCTCATCAGTTTAGGCCATCTGCTCTTCCCAACAATTCGTAAGCCTTTGCAATTGCAAAAAAAGAGAATAATGGTGACATGAGACATAATCTTGCAGAGGATCCTTCCTTTCTAAAAAAAGGCTATTCAGGCTTCAAGACTTCCAGCTAGGAATTTATTTGGAAGTGCTACCAATACAATGCTGTGTTGCTTACAGTGCAGAAAAAAAATCATATTTTTGAAGGGAATAGCCTGAAAAGATTCTGGCTATATTAAATAATTTAAGAAGTATTGTTGGGTTACATTGTCTCTTATCCAAGATTCTATTGATTGTGAATTAGTTCTTTGTGAATGTGGCTACAAAGTTTCTTAAATTACTCAATATCAACTATCCTGGTTTCTCCTTATTCACCATAAACTCCAGAATGAGTGTGTTTCTATGTTTCTTGTTCTGAAATTTGATAGATACGATTACTTGGGATGAACAAATTGTAAATCAATAAGGTTTCTTAGGAATTGGATTTTTCATAAAGATTTCCTGAAAGAAAACTGAAAGTCAGTCTAATTGACTAATAAAAAGTATCTCACTGTATAGAAATTGCGCTTTAAGAAGATGAAAACTGTATCTTGAAAATATCTTGGCTCCTCCTGCCACTATTCCCAATTGCACCATGATTCTAAAATCTATAATGGGTTCTCACTCGGATTCTCATCAACCACTGACTAGGAGTTATCATTGCTTGGTCACAAAATCAAGTAATGCCTCAACAAGATAGATGTAGTAAGTCCTCCAAGATCAGAAGACTTTTTTGGCCAGTACACTTATCAGAGACCAAGTCTTTCTAAAGTTGGGAATAGAACAAAAGGAGAGGAACTTCCTGCATAGCCTACTCTTCATCTGGGACCTCTAGGATATCATTAACAATACCATGAGTCTACTGCCTGATACCCAATAATTGTTTGAACAAGTAAGCTAACTGAGGTAGGGAAATTAGGGGTGTTCCCTGGCACAATGGGTGATGTACCTTCTGTGAGTTAGAGCCCTTGATTCAAACTCCACTGCAGGACTTGATGTCCATGTTGTTGTATAAGGATCTGGAAGGGTTAATGCTGAGGGGTCCCTTAACTACTGCTCACTCGGATGATATTGTGATGATACTACGTCTTTAAGAAGTGTACTTTGTCCTAGCTTTTGTTTTGAAGATTGAGCCAGAGATGCTGAGTTATCTTGTTGAAGCCAATAAAGTAAACAGCTTGAGAGACCCTGTTTTCTTTTAAAGTTAGAACAATAGAAGCAGCATGAGTGGATGGGGTCAGGCCTCCACAGAACCAGGGTTTTAGTTTAGCTTTCAGTTGTTGGGATTTTGAGGTTGATTGTAGAAGCTATTATACATCTGTCCCTGCTACAGCAAAAAGCTTATGTTCTCCCTCCCTGCTAGAATTTTCTCTTGGTTTTTGTTTCCTGAAGTGGAGAAATATCACATGTGAGACAATCTATTTAACAGAATTGGCCTTTTCCAAGGGTGTGTTTATGGGATGTTATTGTATTGGAGCAGTTGCTGTTTAATAGTTAAATATTCTATTATCTTGTTACATTTTCAAATCGAGTTCAAGTCATACCAATTCTTCTTTCGTGCATTTGTATTTTAACTGAAGTGTAGGAATAAAAAGTGTTTTGCTTAAAGTCTAGGAATGTGCGCAAGTGAATCACATCTGGAAAACAGCACCTATATTAAGATAAAAGTTAGGGTTTAGGCTATCTCCTTTATATAGTTTGAGGGAGTTGGGCCTGGTCCATAAGAATACCGAACTCATCTCTACATACCTCGACATGGTCCTGTCCCCCTTAGTCCAAGAACTCCCCACCTACATTCAGGACACCACCCACACCCTCCACCTCCTCCATGATTTTTGCTTCCCCGGTCCCCAACGCCTTATCTTCACCATGGACATCCAGTCCCTGTAGACCTCCATCCCCCATCAGGAAGGACTCAAAGCCCTCTGCTTCTTCCTTTTCCGCCGTACCAACCAGGACCCTTCAACTGACACCATCCTTCGACTGACTAAACTGGTCCTCACCCTGAACAACTTCTCTTTCCAATCCTCCCACTTCCTCCAAACCAAAGGAGTCGCAATGGGCAACTGCATGGGCCCCAGCTATGCCTGCCTCTTCGTAGGATATGTGGAACAGTCCATCTTCTGCAGCTACACTGGCACCACCCCCCACCTTTTCCTCCGCTACATAGATGACGGTATCGGCGCTGCCTTGTGCTCCCACGAGGAGGTTGAACAGTTCATCCATTTTACCAACACCTTCCACCTCAACCTCAAATTCACCTGGACCGTCTTAGACTCCTCCCTCCCTTTCCTAGACCTTTCCATTTCTATCTCGGGCAACCGAGTCAACACGGACATTTACTATAAACTGACCGATTCCCACAGCTACCTAGACTACACCTCCTCCCATCCTGCCCCCTGTAAAAACACCATTCCATATTCCCAATTCCTTTGTCTCCGCCGCATCTGCTCCCAGGAGGACCAGTTCCAATACCATACAACCCAGATGGCGTCCTTCTTCAAAGAACGCAATTTCCCCCCAGACGTGGTCGATGATGCCCTCCACTGCATCTCCTCCACTTCCCGCTCCTCTGCCCTTGAGCCACGCCCCTCCAACCGCCACCAGAACAGCACCCCACTGATCCTCACCTACCACCCCACCGACCTCCATGTACAGCATATCATTCACCGTCATTTCCGCCACCTCCAAACGGACCCCACCACCAGGGATATATTTCCCTCCCCTTCCCTATCGGCGTTCCAAAAAGACCAGTCCCTCCGTGACTCCCTCGTCAGGTCCACACCCCCCACCAACCCAACCTCCACTCCCGGCACCTTCCCCTGCAACCGCAAGAAATGCAAAACTTGCGCCCACACCTCCCCCTTACTTCCCTCCAAGGCCGCAAGGGATACTTCCATATCCACCACAAATTCACCTGCACCTCCACACACATCATCTATTGCATCCGCTGCACCCGATGTGGCGTCCTCTATATTGGGGAGACAGGCTGCCTACTTGTGGAACGTTTCAAAGAACACCTCTGGGACACCTGGAACAACCAATCCAACCACCCCGTGGCTCAACACTTCAACTCCCCCTCCCACTCCACCAAGGACATGCAGGTCCTCGGACTCCTCCATCGCCAGACCATAGCAACACGACGGTTGGAGGAAAAGCGCCTCATCTTCCGCTTAGGAACCCTCCAACCACAAGGGATGAACTCAGATTTCTCCAGTTTCCTCACTTCTCCTCCCCCCACCTTGTCTCAGTCAAATCCCTCGAACTCAGCACTGCCTTCTTAACCTGGAATCGTCTTCCTGACCTCTCCGCCCCCACCCCACTCTGGCCTATCACCCTCACCTTGACCTCCTTCCACTTATCGCGTTTCCAACACCCATCCCCTACGTCCATCCTCCCTACCTTTTATCTTAGCCTGCTGGACACCCTTTCCTCATTCCTGTAGAAGGGCTTATGCCCGAAACGTCGATTCTCCTGTTCTTTGGATGCTGCCTGACCTGCTGCGCTTTTCCAGCAACACATTTCAGCCATAAGAATATCATATTGATTTGGGATGTGGACAGTTTTGGCTTTCAAAGGAATGAGATAAATGTCTGGTTCCTCTTCAATTCTCTTATCAAGATCTATCAAATTGTATATTTTGTTATTATGCAATAAACCACAACTTGTGTAAGACCTGAGCCTCTTATTAAAATAACAAATGGCTTTCCTCAACCACACTAGACCAAAATGGCCCTGAAGATCGCTACCCTGATGATAGAAAATTTAGCCAGTGGTACCAAATCTTCCATATAGTGACAAGGAGAGTTCATAAACGTGGTGTTTGGCAGGACATATTGCTCAGCCAATATGGTGACAAGCAATGACTTACAATTAGCTTCCTCCTATGATGATGGCACCAGGAAAGGTGTGAAGGTTTCTTCACATATGTTGTAAAAAGTCCATTCATGCAGGCAGTCAGCATCTGGAAGAACTGAACATTCATAAACCCACTTGAAGAAAACCTAACGCCAAGATCAATGAGACATTTATTTTTAATATGCTCGTGGGACTTGGGCATCACTGTTTGGCTTGTATTTATTGACTGTCCCTAGTTTCCTTGAAAAGGTGGGGTGAGCTGCTTCCTTGAGCCGCTACAGTGCATGTGCTGTATGCCCTTAGGGAGGGAATTCCTGGAGTTTGACCCAACAACAATGAAGGAATGGCAATGTACTTCTAAGTCAAGATGCTGAGTGGCTGGAGTGGAAATCTAGGGTGGTGGTGTTCCCATGTATTGACTTCCCTTGTCCTTCTAGATGGAAGTGGTCAGGGTTGGGAAGACACTGTCTGAGAATCTTTGGTGAATTTCTGTAGTGCACCTTCAGATAGTACACACTGCTGCTACTGGTGAAGGGAATGAATACTTGTGGATGTGGTGCCAATCAGGTGTGCTTCTTTTGTCCTGGATGGTTTCAAGCTGCTTGAGTGTTTTTGGAGCTGCACCCATCCATGGTGGTTGGGAGTATTCTATCACAATCTTGACTTGTGCCTTGTAGTTGGTAGACAGGCTTTGTGGAGTCAGGAGGTAAATGACATTCCACAGCATTCTTAGCCCTCTGAGATGTTCATATAGACACTGTGTATATAGTGAATCTAGTTGAATTTCTGGTTAACGGTAACTTCCAGGATGTTGACAGTGGAGGAATTCAGCGATGGTAACACCAATTGAATGTCAAGGGGCAGTGGTTAGATTGTCTCTTATTAGAGATGGTCATTGCCTGGCATTTGTGCGGCACAAATGTTTCTTGCCATTTGCCAAGGAGGAGGATAGGAAGGCAATTGACAGTGCAGAAAAGGCAAAAGATCCATTATCAAAATTACAGTAGAGCCTGAAAGCATTCATTCAAACTGCAGATGTTGAGACTCAACTACTGAGAAAAAGGAATGAGAATCACTTAGTAAAGCTGTTAAGGAAATAGGAATTGTTTTATTAACACTGTGGGGTGGGAGGGTTCATTCAGTAAAGCAGTTAGGGAAATAATCATTATTTATTAGGCCTACAATTGGCAGAATTAATCCAGAGAAGCTGAAAAAGGTGAGAATCCTCTATTTTACTTGCCAAAAGCTAGAATCCTTCATTTTGATTGTAGAAAAATGGGAAAACACTCCACACAGCAGTAGCAGTGCTGCTATATTGCAAAAATTAGAAGCTTTTAAAGCAACAAAAATAAATAATCACACTAGCAAAACATAGTATTTGTAATAATATTGGGCAAATCTCATTTCAGAAGTGCCCGATTGAACACCATGCTGGGCATCTTGGAAGATACAGACTAGATGATACCAAGTTAGAAGCTGAACAACTTTAATATATAATTGGGGCTATAGTTCATAATGTTGTAGTTTCCCAAGATGTAAAATAAACAACAAATAGTTTTGTAGAAGTACTGAAAGCTTTTGAAAATAACTGACTTCAGAACAAATAAATGTATTGAAAGAGCAAGATTTGAAGAGTTCAGCATCCAGCAGAATCTGGAAACAATTTCATTAATGATCTTGCAAATCAGTGGGGGGAAAAATGCCTATTATGCTTTTAAGTCAGAGTTCATAAGAGACAGAATTGTTGTTGGAGATGCTGATGAGACTTTGTCAGATTTATTGTAGTCAAAAGGTTTTCAGACTCTAGAGAAAAGTATTCAGATGGTGAGTGAAGCAGAGATGATGCAGATCAATCTTAAGATGAAAAGATCAATGTTATCACAGGAGATCAGTAGACTTTATTCACTTCATAAAGTCCAAAAGACACACACTAGAAACTAACACTGGAAGTACGACAGGCACCAAATGCTATGTTATTGTCTATATTCTAGAACAAGAAAATCTCACCGGCAGAAGCAGTGCCTAGTTATTTAAATCAAAGCTTAATTTTCAGAAAATGTGCCACTATCACAGAGCAGCAAGAAGTCAAAAAACTAATCACGCAAAGATGATCATGACTACAACAGAAGAAAGCCAAATATATTTCTGTGGGAAACAAATGATTCAGACCGAGTTTTTTGATGAGATGTCAATGGGCAGCTCATGAGTTTCAAGTTCCATGCAGGTGAGACTGTCACATCTACTTCACATGTAGCATGGTTGAAGAAAAACTGTCTATAGCTTCCAACAAAACTATGTAATCCGGGAGATTTAAGATAAAAGGTACACTGCAATCCATTGTCTAACACAAGGTGCATCAGATAGTAGAAAATCTGTGTACATCACAGACTAGAATTCCACTTGATGATAAATTTGTGTCTTGACCTCAATCTTGCAATGGTCAGAAGAGCCAAACTAGTTAAAAGCAACAAACAACTACAACAACTGGCCATGGAACAAGAGGTCAAAGAACAATTGATTAAATAACACCTAGTCATGGAACAACCAAAGGAAAACCAGTAGAAAATTTCATAAGGCTCCCTAGAACCCAACCATAAGGCAGAATCCACTGAGATTAGTTATGTTATGTTTAGAAATTTGTTTCATGCTTTCATAAGGAGACAGTGCCAGTGAAACATAATTGGCTCTATTTAATACAGCAGGAGCATTAAAGACAACCAAGGAAAGGTCACTATTTGTCAATATTATGTGAAAAGATGACCAGATCATGATTTCAGTGGGTGGGCATGTTTTACGCATACCTGCATTTCACAATCATACATGATTTACTAATATATGATGGAAGACTGATTAATCCAGCTTCACTTTGGAAACATGTCCTGGAAAAGATGTACTGAGGAAAATTGGGAATCTTCCGGTGCAGAGTGAGAGCACAGTAAGTGATGTGGTGGCTCAGTATCTCCAAAGACATTGAGGACCTCTGAGTCATACAGCATAGAAACAGATTCTTTGGTCTAACCAGTCCATGCCAAACATAATCCCAAACTAGTCCAAGGATGTGCAGATTAGGTGAATTGCCCATGCTAAATTGCCCATAATGTTCAAGGATGTGTAGGTTAGGTGTATTAGTTAGGGGTAAATGTAGAGTAATAGGGTAGAGGAATGAGTCTGGGTGAGTTATTCTTCGGAGGGTTGGTGTGGACTTGTGGACAAAATTACCTGTTTCTACACTGTAGGTATTCTATGATTTTTCTACACTATATCCACTTGCTTGCTCCTGGCCCGTATCTTTCCAAACCTTTCCTATTCGTGTACTTATCTAAGTGTCTTTTAAGCATTTATGCAGGAAGTTTATTCCACATGCAAGCCAGCCTCTGTGTAAAAAAAATTCCTCATGTCTTTTTTTTAATCTTACTCCTCTCATGTTAAAAATATGCCCTCTGGTCTTGAAGACCCCATCCTAGGGAAATGACCGCTATCATTAACCTTATCTATACCTCTCATGATCTCCAAAAACTCATCTTTCAACCTCTATGTTCCAGTGAAAGGTTAATGCTTGTGCAGCCTTTCTTTAAAACTTAAACCTCCATATCTGGCAACATCCTAGTAGAGGTCTTCTGAACCCTCTCCAACTTGATAGTATCCTTCCTATAACAAGGTGACTGGAACTGGACACAGTACTCCAGTCCTGTACAACATCAAATGATTTCCTAACTCCGATACTGAAAGGACTGAGCAATGAAGGCCAGTGTGTGAAAAGTCTTTTTAACCTCCTTGTCTATGTGTGATGCAAACTTCAAAGAATTGTGCCCCTGAGACCCTAGTTCCCTCTGTTCTACAACACTAGCTAAGGTCCTACCATTAATTGAATAAGTCCTGTCCCGGTTGTTGTACCAAAATGCAGTACCTTACTCCAAATTAAACCTCATCTGCCATTTTTCAGCCCATTAACCCATTTGATCAAGATCCCTCTGTAATCTTAGAAAACCTTCTTCGCCAACAATTTTGGTAGCATTCACAAACACACTAACAATGCCTTCTATATTCTCATCCAAATAATTTATATAAATGACAAACAAAAGAGGACCCAGAACCAATTCCTGTGGAATACCGCTGGTATTCCTATATTCCTGATGAAGGGCTTTTGCCCGAAACGTCGATTTCGAAGCTACTTGGATGCTGCCTGAACTGCTGTGCTCTTCCAGCACCACTAATCCAGAATCTGGTTTCCAGCATCTGCAGTCATTGTTTTTACCTCGAATACCGCTGGTAGCCAATTGTGAAACCTACAACTAAACATCATTGACAGAAATGATATCAATAATGAAGGAAGTTCAAACTGTAGAAATTGGCAAGGGTTGTGAGCAAACACTGCTAACAAAGTAGTCAATGTGCAGCATACCACACTTGAGCTCACGTTTGCACCTTCAATAAAGGGAACTCAGAGTGTAACAGAGCTTAGTGACAGATCATGCCAAGCAAGAAACAATTCTCAAATAACAGAATTGAGGAAATAAACAGGTTAGTTTCACCAGCACTACTTTGTTGAGTGTGAATGAAAACATCCAAGCTAATCAACAAATTACTATATACAGTGTACACATTTCCACATAGATTTACATGCAGACTGAGAGTATAAATCTTCGAACAAAAATTGAAAATGAGGTGCAAACAACTCAATGGAAGTCACCAGAAAGGACAACAAACATCCACAGACCCAAAAATGGTCAGGAAGAAATTAACTGGTTCAGTGATGTACCACACTGCAAAAAAAAAAGTCTGTTTATACAAGATGGTTGTCTTCTGTGATGGAAATTCAAGGCCCTTCCAAATGTTATAATGGAGCAATTGCCTGTTTCAGTAGGAAGTCTATCCTCTGCGAAGGAAATCCAAGAAATTCAACGCCTTCCAATTTAAAGGAACTTTCAGACCTCGCACTGTCAGAAATAGAATCAAAGATAGTAGTCTTCAACCCAGAGGCCCACCAACTATCCAAATCTAAACAAAATCTGTTCTGGGACACTCTTTTCTTGCTTTCCTTTAATTCTTCAGCAATTTCAGGTGGGGGATTATGGAGCTGCATTCTGGATCAATTCACTTAGAAAGCTCCTTCAGTCTGAAGCACTTTTCCAGAAGTGCTCAGGCGCATAATGCTGATTCAATTAGCACAAAATTCAATACAATTTTACAATGAGCCATTGCAAGACTACTTCCTATCTATGCAAAGCTTTTGCTGTCCTTCAGCCTTCACTAACTTATGCTCATTTGAAAGGGTAAGTGGGGGATTTAGCTGGCATGAGCAACAGATCTGTGGTGTGTTGTGCATGTTACGTAGTCCAATGACGTTTGCAGAGAACCTGATGTCTTGGAGTAGAACAACATCAGCAGAAGACTCAGCAATACTTTTATTAAATAATAGGATTTACAGAATAATAGAGTGGAATTAATTGTACAGATGTGCTGCTCATGATACTTGACCATGTGGATATATCTTTTGAAAAGATTAGCATGCCCAGTTTATGCAGGGAGTCTGTGAGTGCACCAATAGGATCGCGTACCTCCCAAGGCTTAATTTAAGTCCAAGGTTGTAGAGCTCTCACTCAGCCACATCCTCAAGTCTTTCATTACGTGTTCTAGTTCAGCAGATTGTTAAATCATTTCAGCTTGTTACATTGACTAATCTTAGGCTTGCTTATTTTAATTGATGAACCTTAATAACAAAGTGAAGTAAGTGAAGTCCTGAACCTTGAGAATATTGACAGATTTTAACACCTTAAGATGTTTCTAAATTCCATCCCTTTAACAAAACTTTAGGCAGTCTGTCCTCATATCTCATGTCTCTCTGCCACATGAATTTTAATTACTCACATGTCTGTGAAGTGCTTTGGGGCTTTTACTATATTGAAAATATAGTACAAACTCAGGTTATTGTTGTATGGTAAATAAGATATAAAAAAGCAAGAATAGGACAACAAGAGACAGATTCTAATTACTTAAAGACAAATTTAGAACAGATGTTCAAAAAACTCCTCTAAGTAAACAGTAATTAATGCATCGAATGGGGCTCCAAGTATGATAGAGGAGAGGAATAGCCTGAAATGATTTTACAGGGGGTTGCATGAATGGTTACAGATTGGGTAGCACAGTGGGTAGCTCCACAGCACCAGGGCTTGGGTTTGATTCCACCCTGAGGGGACTTTCTATATGAAGCTTACATGTTTTCCTTGTGGGTTTCCTCCAGATGCTCCAGTTCATTCCCCCAGTCCAAAATTGTGCAGGTTAGATGGATTAGTCGTGCGAAATAGCCCATAGTGTGGAGGGATATGCAGGCTATGTGGGTTAACTGTAGAAAATTTAGGATTATAGCGATAGGTTGGGATGGTCTTTGAGGGGTGACTGCAGACTGGATGGGCTGAATGACCTCCATCTGCACCGTATGGATTCTATGATTCTACATATGCCATACTGAAGAATTTGTCTTGAGATTTTTCTTCAGGTTGTCTTTGGACTATTCTTTCTCTTAATTTTATGAAGTTTCTCTGGACTAAGTGAGTTTAATGAGCTCAAAGAGAAGCTAATAATAGCTTGCACACTGACAAATTTATAACTTCCACAATCGAACTCCACTTCATAACTGTAGTGGATAATGCAGAACTCATTGTACGGAGTGAGCAGAGAGATTCAAGCCTACAGTGCATAATGAAAAGTTGACTTTTAAAAACTGAACAGCACAGCTGACAATCGAGTTAGTGATTTCAATAAAGCAGAAAAATCTTATGATTTAAGTTCTCCCACAGATCTGTAAATTCAACATTGATATGCCTGGTCTCTTATGCTCCGTAAACAGCACACATGCCAATCCTGAGATCCACAAATAAAATGAACTGATCAGAATTTCAGTGGCAGGAAGGAAATGTACAGGCTTCATTGTAAATTGCTAATTAATATTTAACACAAATCTTAATGCCAGTCTTGACACTGTGCAAGCTGAAGTCTAGATCTAAATAAAGATTATGGCTTCTCATAGCTTTCATTGGTCTTGCTGGATATCTAAAGTACCACATTACAGCAAATGTTACAAATTCATATGCATTTGTAGCTACACAAATACAGCATATATTTAGAGAATTTCAAAGACTTTGCACATGAAATGCAATGATGAGAATGTACAAACTTAATTACAAGTCATGGAGTCACAGACATGTCCACCATGGAAACAGACCCTTCGTCCATGCCGAGCAGATATCCTAAATTAATCTAGTTTCATTTGCCAGCATTTGGCCCATATCCCCCTCCATCCTTCCTATTCATATACCCATCCAGATGCTGTTTCAATGTTGTAATTGTACCAGCCTCCACCAGTTCATCTGGCATTTCATTCCACTGGCTTCTGCATGAAAATGTTGCCCCTTTGGTTCCTTTTAAATCTTACTCCTCTCACCTTAAACCTATGACCTCTAGTTTTGCAATCCTCTACCTGGGAAAAAGACCTTGACTACTTATCCTATCCATGCCCCTCGTGATTTTAGAATCTTCTAAAAGGTCACCACTCAGCCTCCAACGCTCCAGGGAAAATAACCTCAGCCTATTCAACCTCTCTCTAAAGCTCAAACTCTCCAACCTGGTGTTTCATTTCTCTTAATGGAATCAATTTAGGTAAAGGGGCAGTACAAAGAGATCTGGGTGTTCTTGTACACCAGTCAATGAAGGTATGCATGCAGGTACAGCAAGTAGTGAAGAAAGCTAATAGTATGCTGGCCTTCATAACAAGAGGGATTGAGTATAGAAGCAAAGAGGTTCTTCTGCAGCTGTACAGGGTCCTGGTGAGACCACACCTGGAGTACTGTGTGCAGTTCTGGTCTCCAAATTTGAGGAAAGAGATTCTGGCTATTGAGGGAGTGCAGCGTAGGCGCACGAGGTCAATTCCTGGAATGGCGGGACTACCTTACACTGAAAGACTGGAGCGACTGGGCTTATATACCCTTGAGCTTATAAGACTGAGAGGGGACCTGATTGAGACATAAAAGATTATTAAAGGATTGGACACTGTGGAGGCAGGAAACATGTTTCCGCTGATGGGTGAGTGCCGAACCAGAGGACACAGATTAAAAATATGGGGTAGACCATTTAGGACAGAGATGGAGGAGAAACTTCTTCACCCAGAGAGTGGTGGCTGTGTAGAATGCTCTGCTCCAGAGGGCATTGGAGGCCCGGTCTCTGAATTCATTTAAGAAAGAGTTGGATAGAGCTCTCAAGGATAGTGGAATCAAGGGTTATGGAGATAAGGCAGGAACAGGATACTGATTAAGGATGATCAGCCATGATCATATTGAATGGTGGTGCAGGCTTGAAGGGCAGAATGGCCTACTCCTGCACCTATTGTCTATTATCTTACATAAGTACATTTTGCATTTATACAACACCTTACAGGATTTCAAAGAATGACAAAGAGCCTCCTAAACAATTACGTTTATTTTAAGTGTAGTCACTGTTATAGAAGTGACTGTACTTCATAGAAATTGACTGTGTCAAATGCCTTTGTGTTATATTAAGATGTGATAAGGTGCTATTTAAACTTTTCATTTTATGTAACATTTCTGTTTTTCCTTCCAGTATTTTAATAGCATGTGAATGAACTGAAATGTCTTCATTTAAAATATCTGAAATATGTATATTTCATATAATGACTATCATCTTTTGTTCATAGCTACAACCTTTACAGAGTTGATCAGCTGAAGGAGATAGGTGCTGGATCAACTTCATGCTAGTACTTATATAACACCTTTTAAGTTTAAGGCATTTTCATCAAATATGATCACTTGAAAAAGTGGACTATTTAATGAAAAACAGACTTGTATTTATATAGCATCTTGCAGAAACCAACACCTCAAAGCTATTTAATAAATGAAGTCCTTCACATTGTTATACATGTTATTATAATAGTAGGAAATGCAGAAGCCATTTTAAAGATAGAAAGGCCCCATAGACAGCTTTTGCAATCTTATTCTCAACTACTCTGCCTGAAGTGCAGTTCAACAATGTCCTCCATGAGGACATTAAAGAGGCAGGTTCTGAATCTGTGCCAGCCCAAACAGGTATCAAATTCCGTGCTATCACAAAAGATTTAATCCGCACCAGCCATTCAGTTAACTGAGTGAAACAGCTCCCCAAAGCAGTCTGAGTAGCTCTGGAAACATACACTTCTACATGCCTGGAGCTATGGATAGTGGTGGTCGAGGCTCCAATTTGATTCCAATACCTCTTTGACCAGGGGACTCACTGACACTTATTGTCTCCTGCTGGTAATTGTTGGAAGGAGTTACAAGTTGGCCCCCCGACCTGTTTGACCACATTATGAACACATTATCCTTGGCTATCAAGTCCTTGAGTGATACTTGAGCTCAGAACTTCTAACTTAGAGGTGGGGATGCCTCTGATTTCCTTAGAAATATGATTGTAGCCAAATAATTTATTTTAATGTCATTTGTTCAGGATTAAATATTTTCCAGAAAACAGAGGATAATGCCCTAGTTCTTCTTAGAAATAGGGAGCTGGGATATTGTGCATTTATCTGAGAAGAGTTTTGGTAATTTAGCACAAATTGTGAAAATGTGCCAATATTTAGAAGTTAATGGCAAGTTCCCAGCATGTAAACAGATTTAACAATCTAGGAGTCCCTAAATATATTATATAAATATCCATTTTTGCTTTCTACTGAAATCTCTGTAACTAAGCAACATATTGTTGTTCTTGCTGCTTTTCAGAGTATGTATCATATGAAGAATCTGGGATTGGTATCTATTCCCTGCTGCTTCAAACAGTTTCTGAATGCTTTGATAAAAGGAGGAACACAAGATCATGCATGTGTGAGTCTAATAATTGCAATTTCTTGTAACACTTCAAGCTTAGTGAGAAAAGTCTTTTTTCATATTGGTAGATGTTATCGCCACAATCTGTTTCGTCTTCCTTGCTTTGAGTAGACATTAGCTGGTATGTCATAGTGCGACAAAAAGATGCTGGTCGTATAATGTATCATCAGCATTCAGCTCACCAGCTTGTCAGAGTGGTAGATAGGAACTACTGGGGTGTGATGAATGAAACTGTGGCAATGACATCCAAGCAGTGTGAGATGGATAGTAGCTGAAAGACAACAGAATTCAAATTCAAGGAGGGAATACAGCTTTATTATTGAATGGAAATATCATCAATTGTTGGTATTAGCAGTGCTGATGTTAAAATTCAGTGGGATGATGTGGGTACTTATGCCAGTGTTAATCAAAGCTAAATAGGAGAAGAGATATTTTGTGAGAGAAAATGAAGACAGCTGCTTTTGTTCAGTTAACTATTGCTTTAAAATAGAGTGAATTGCTCTCTGATCTCCAAATAAATAACATTAATAATTTCTGTATAGATGTTAAAAAAGAGCATATGCTTTAGAATTCAAGTGCCCTTTTTTTCCCTAATGTTCACTCTTCAGGATCTTTCATACAGAATGGTTCATGCTCAAATGTTTTTCTACCTCTGAACCATTGTCCTTCTCTAATTCAGCTCATCTGCTGATATTGGGGGCATATGTTCAAAATCTGTCCAATTTTTGCATAGTTGTGCTGCCATCTAGTACAATGGAGGGTATCCTAAATGTGAAGGTTCATTTTCAAGAGGATTGTGGTCTCCCTTGTCAATTTGATCACGGAACAGTGCATCCACTATGTCATTACTGAGCAACATATATTCAGAACACCTCAATTTTAAAGTTCTCATCCTTGCTTTCAAGTCCGTCAATGCCCTTATCCTTTCTCCTCTCTGTTATCAGCCCCGGACACTCCGATATCTGGGTCTCCTCAATTGAAGCCACTTACACATTCCTAATTTAAATTGTTCCACCATTGGCAGCCATCTCCTCAGCGGCCTAATTCTTTAAGCTCAGAACTCCCTTTTTAAATCTTTGTTCCTTCTTTGAAGACGCTCATTAAAATGTTCCTGTTTGATCAAGCTTTTCACCAATTTTAACCCAGTGTCAAATTTTGCTAATATACCTGTCAAACGCAATGAGTCATTTTACTATATTAAAGATGTCATATAAATGCAAACAGTTATTGCTGCCCAGGTTTCTTTCATCCCCAGTCTAACAGCAGGAATTAAAAGCAAACAGCAAAGCAGCTCTATGATGGACTAGACAAAATGTAAAAGTGAAAAAAAAAGGGCAATGTGTAATGAATGTAACTTTCCTGACAAAATCAACATGTATGTGATTGGAAACAAGTGCTCCCACATATGATTGTTTATGATATGAGAAGGGCACATAAGCTAATAGCTTGCCCACTCCTTTTCTGCCTACCCATCCTGGCCTCTTAATATGGCAAGAAGTAAGGCCTCAGGCAGCCCAACCATCCTTAGTCCTGTTAAGGCTCTTATGTACAATTTCT
Organism: Chiloscyllium punctatum; assembly: GCF_047496795.1. NCBI lineage: Eukaryota > Metazoa > Chordata > Chondrichthyes > Orectolobiformes > Hemiscylliidae > Chiloscyllium > Chiloscyllium punctatum. The sequence continues at coordinate 72,236,810 of NC_092742.1, read as the reverse complement.
GTTCTCCATTGATGACTGCTTATTCAAACAGTGACCACTGCTGACTTCTAGTGCCGCTGGAACTAGAGAACTACTGGGCAACCAGTTTGGTTAGCTCTGTAGGGAGAGTCCTTCTGTTCCTGAGAGGCAAGAATTCTCCTCTGCACAAGTTACACCTGCCCCCAGTGCATTATTGTAGCAGGCAGCAACCCTTCACATTGCTGAGATCATGACTGACTTGTAGGTCAGAAAATCAGGTCGTTTATCCCTCTGTAAAATTCACCCTTTTTGGGACGCAGGTTCAATCCCAGCCTCAGGGGACTGTCTGTGTGGGGTTTGCACATTCTCCCTGTGTCTATGTGTGTTTCCTCCAGGTGCTCCAGTCTCATCCCACGATGCAAAAATGTGCAGGTTAGGTGGATTGGTCATGCTATATTGCCCACAGTGTCCAGGAATATGTAGGTTAGGTGGATTTGCTTTGGGGAATGCAGGGTTATGGGGATGGGGTAGGGGGATGAGTCCGGGGGAATGTTGTTAGGAGGTTCAGTGTGGACTTGTTGGGGCCGAATGGCCTGTTTACACACTGTAGGGGATTCTATGGACTTTCATTATATTAAAGATGCTGTTGATGATTTACATATAATGAATTATTTTGAAGAACAAACAGGTCAATTATTTTGTTTACAATCATTACTGTAATGAAAGGTCCTGTTTTAGTGGCTATTATGGAAAAGTGACACAGAAAATATCTCTGATTCTCAAAAATAGTGATCATAGTAAACATAAATGTGCTCATGAAATTTAAGCTAGCTTGTAAAATTAAACTTCAAAAATGATAAATGCAAATTTATCCATGATTTCACGATTTGTGCTAGCAGCTATGAATGTAATGAATCACATAGAACTTTTTTTTATCACACCTATTGCAAATGTACAAGATGAATTTCATCTTTAATATTTTCATCCAAAGAATTGCCTGTGTGGAAGGAAGAGAAATCAAGTGTGGGTGTACTCGCACCCATGGATTGCAGCAGCTGAAGAAGATAGCTCACCACCTTCTCAAGGGCAACCAGAAATGGGTAATAAATAAGTAGTCCTTGCCAGCCACAGTCACATCCCATGAAAGAATGAAAAGAATCCACCCAGACAATGTTCAATGCCTAGCAGATAAGGATGAAAATCCAATCCTTCAAGCTTTCAACAAGTAATACTCCCAACATCACTCATTCCATACCTGGTTGAAAGATTCTGGCCTGGGGATTGTTTTTCTCCAAACCATAACATTGTTATATTATTAATAAAGATTAATGCGTTGGAATTGTTTCCATTTTGTATTCTGTCAAAAATGAACCACTTAAAACTGACAAAAGTACTGGTGCTGACATGCCTGCAAGCAGGAAATACATCTGTCAAAAATAGCCCTGTTTTTTAGATTACTGACCTATACCTGAAGATTAACAGCAATTAGTTCACTAGCATACTCCTGAAACTAAATAAATAGGACAGGCAGCACAAGGAGTTGGCACAGGGCATTCCAGTCACTACTAAGAAACAAAACATCTGCTTGAAGATCCATGTGATTAATTTTCCCTCCATAATAATGTATCTTAATTCCCAACCTAGTCTTGAGATCTCCTTTAGCTGCCATTCAGATACACATTGGAGGTAAGGCTCAGAGTTGATGTTTCTGATGGCGCATATGAAATCGGAAACTCTGCATCTTGTGAATTCAGGGCATTTTGTTCCGTCATCCTCAAATAATTGGTGCAGCAATATATTGCACTCCATGGGATGCTCAGGATCATTTAGTTTCTAATTTTAGCCTAATTACCAGCCAGTTTGCACATTATGGTACATTGCAAAGAATGCATCTTCAAGTGGTCAAAAGTGAATTCTTATATATACTAGAATAACTCGAATTTGTTAGTTATCTTTTTTTCATGGTTTTCTTAAATAACACAAATGACAGCACTACACAATTTAAAATTTCACATTTGTTTTTCAATTAAATTGAGGTTTACTGCATTACTGAGACTTCACATTGTTGACTCCTCTCATTTAGAAAGATCAGATGTTGAAAACTTTCACATATGACCTTGTCTCTTTTAATGCTTTCAGAGACTAATTATAACCATCGAACTCCCTGCGTAGCTGTTCAGACACTTTTAACTGCTTGTTAGCAAGAATAACAAAAGAACACAAGATTGTCTTGCACTTTATTTAATTACAATTATTGACGTGGTCAACTTCCAACCAACTACCTATTCATATCTGGTCCCCAGTCATATCCGATTTTCATGGATTTCGTTTAAGAACTAAGAAAAGCTCAACTGCCAAGCTGATAATGAACTTGTGGATAAAATTTAAGTGAACAACTTTTTCTCCCTCCAGTCGGTGTCCCCACAAACTACCTTCTCCCCACACTGTTGTTGAAGATATTGTGGGCTATATTTCACAGGGCATTTGTCAACACACTGCCAAGCCCATTCAAATGACCATTATTTGTGTGCAAACCATAACCATAAGAGTTGGCATATTTCCATGATGGAAGTATCGCAGCCAAGCTCAATCCCATCACTATTCACAGACACTTTTAGCATTGTAGCAATCAAATGTGAGAATCTTGACTGATTTCCTTCTTTCTAATGCTAGGTGATTGAGTCTAATTGTAGTTCCTTTACCACTCTCCTAGCTGTCTAAGATTGGTTAATCAGTATGGATAAAATCTAAAATCTTGACATCAATAGTAACTCAATGCTATAACCTACCAGTGCTATACCTTATACTAAAACCAATGTCTCTGCTTTTAATAACAAGTAGAAAAAATATACCTGTATCATCTTTCAACAGCATATAGACGTCTACATTTGGTTGAAAGATTGCAATATTCAATTTTCCAACATAGGCATCACAATTCCAGGAAAAATAAACAATTTTTAATGGGTTCCAGAGCTATTGTTATCAACTGTAAACATTCCCAGAGATGCACATTTCTGTACTCTAAAATTTAATTTCCCTTACTTGCATTTATGTATGCACCAGGGTTTGCCATAAAGCACATCACAGAGTAGTGATGGAATTCATAGTATCACTGATATAGGAACTCACGGACACAAGCTGTGAAGATATAAAAGCAAATCTGAATATTGAAATGCAAGGCAAGATCCGGCAGAGTTTCTACAAAGAATGGATTATTAGCATTTTGATGAGGATTTTGTTTCATTTATTTAATCCACTAATCGTATAGAGCATACAAAGATATTAGAACAGAGAAACAGCCATGACCTAACCAAGGACGATGACTTTATAGCAGAACTCTTCTGAGAGGGATAAAATGAAATATCCAAATCAAAATTTCACAATGCATACAAATGTTACAATTTAGTAGTAATTCAATATCTGTTCCCTAAGCAAATAAAGCTAATAAATATTCCCTTGATATAGTTGGCCAGTAAGCTTGATTAATGATGCATTACCTGTGCATTCAAGGTACCTGTATTTGAAGAATTTTGTGGTGTTCTTGTATCAGGCTTGGTATAATTGGTAGGATTTCTGATGCTGATACAAACGTGATCAATTTCAGCCTCATTTCAAGGGTTTAAATTTCACCACTAAAGTGGAATTAGATTAGATTCGATTCTCTACAGTGTGGAAACAGGCCCTTTGGCCCAACAATTCCACACTGACCCTCTGAACAGCAACCCACCCAGACCAATTCCCTACATTTACCCTGACTAATGCACCTAACACTTCAGGCAATTTAGTATGGCCAATTCACCTAACCTGCACATCTTTGGACTGTGGGAGGAAACTGGAGCACCCAGAGGAAACCCACACAGATATGGGGAGAATGTGCAAACTCTACACAGACAGTTGCCTGAGGCAGGAATTGAACCCAGGTGCCTGGTGCTGTGAGGCAGTAGTGCTAACCACTGAGCCACCGTGCCATCCCTGGATACAAGAACCAGGTTTGCTTTTGTGTCAGAAACCCATCTCTGGAGTGAGGCAGTTGGAATAATACAAAGACAGATTCAAATTAAATTGTTCATTTGAGTGAGTGCTGTACTGGTCTGGAAATAGTTTCCCTGACCAATTCGAGCTGCTGGGGGTGGACGTGGAGGGCGACAATTAAATGTTTGGGCTACTTTTGACATCCTATGGAAGCCATTAATAAAGCTGTCCAAAGAAATAAATCCTCTGCCAAAGCCTTCATTGGATATCAGTGAGGGCTCACTGGAAAGTTGGTGTCTGGATAGAGCTGCATGTTGCTTCATTAATGTCAGCCTAGATCTGATTTTGGTGGCTGGGATGGACATCACCTTCAGACGAGAGGTCCTCTTCCCAAAAGATGGCAAGGAAGAGGCCATTGTATCAGTAGAGCACTGGCTGGATCACTATGATGTTTTAGCCTTTTCTTTGTGAAGCACCTTCTGTTTTTGTTGTTTTAACAATGACACTTCAAGCAAGGTATTCTTTTCATTACAGGTGGTGCAGAAAGTTGGTACAGTTGGTGAAAGGATAACAGGATCCTCCACAGTAAGGGAAAAGCACCTGACAAATAGGTTTCCTTCATTGGTGGCAAGCTCCAATTTATATGCTGCATTCATCTGTTGGCACAGGATTCCCAGATTTATATTCTTGCCATGCTCCTCAACCTGGGCCAGACAGGCTCAGATGAGGATTGGGAACTAAATATCCAAGGCACACGTCCTATCGAAAGGACAGGCAGATGGGCAAAGGGGGCTGGTTTGCCTTTTTAGTAGGAAGTGAAATTAAATCGGCATCAAGTAGTAACACAGAGTTAGCAGGCATAGTATCTGTATCAGTAGAGTTGAGCAAGCACAAAGGAGAAAAGACCTTAATGGGAGTTGTGTACAGGCCCCGAGAAGTACTCAGAATGTTGGGAAGAAAATAAATCAGGAGATAGAAAAATTATGTAAGAAAGGCACTATTCCAATTATCAGGGGTCTTCAATATGCAGATGGACTGGGAAAATCAGGTTGGTAGCAGTTCCCAAAAAGAAAACAAATTTGTGGAATGTCTGAGTTTTTGGAGCAATTTGTGGTACAGGCACTAGGGAACAGGCAATTCTGGTGATATGTAAAGAGGCAGACTTAATTAAGGAGCTTAAGGTGAAGAAACCCCAATGGTTAGTGACTATAAGTGATAAAATTCACCCTGCAGTTTAAGAGGGAGAAGCTGGAATTGGATGTAATGTTACCACAATTGAATAAAGTAACTACAGAGACGTGAGGAGAAGTTGGCTACAATTGATTGCAAGGGGAACCCAGCAGGGTAAAGTAGCAATGGCAGTGGTTTCTGGATTAATTCAGAAAGCACAGCAAGAAGTCAACACAAGGAAGAAGAAACTTACTAAGGGAAGGATGAGGCAACTAGGCTGAACAGGGAAGTCAGTTAAAAAAGCAAAAGGAAAAGCATAAAATGTGGCAAAGGTTAGTGGGAAACCAGAGGATTGGGAAGCCTTTAAAAGCAGTGGAGGAATTGGTGGTGATCTTTTGAATCACTGGAATCAGTGAGGGTCCCAGAGGACTGGAAAATAACTAATGTAACTGGAACTGTTACTTTGCAGTAACCGGAATTGTTGACTTTGCAGGAGAGTCATAGAGTCATAGAGATGTACAGCATGGAAACTTAACCTTTGGTCCAACCTGTCCATGCCGACCAGATATCCCAACCCAATCTAGTCCCACCTGCCAGCACCCGGCCCATATCCCTCCAAAACCTTCCTATTCATATACCCATCCAAATGCCTCTTAAATGGTGCAATTGTACCAGCCTCCACCACATCCTCTGGCAGCTCATTCCATACACGTACCACCCTCTGTGTGAAAAAGTTGCCCCTTAGGTCTCTTTTATATCTTTCCCCTCTCACCCTAAACCTATGGCCTCTGGATTCCCCGACCCCAGGGAAAACACTTTGTCTATTTATCCCATCCATACCCCTCATAATTTTGTAAACCTCTATAAGGTCACCTCTCATCCTCCGACGCTCCAGGGAAAACAGCCCCAGCCTGTTTAGCCTCTCCCTATAGCTCAAATCGTCCAACCCTGGCAACATCCTTGTAAATCTTTTCTGAACCCTTTCAAGTTTCACAACATCTTTCCGATAGGAAGGAACCAGCAATGCGTGCAGTATTGCAGTTTGGCTGGCAATCTATAATTCCGATTCCTTTGGACCAAGCATGAATTCCACCATTTAGGATATGAGAACATTCTCTATTGTCCTTCTTTGTTGTAGACTGGCTTGCAGTATTCAGAGTGAGAGACTCCACCTTTAATTAAGTGATAGTTCTTTAGCAAATTATGATGGCTATAGCCAATGTTTGAACCCAAGCTGATACAATAAAGAACATTCAGTTCCACATGTACCTTCGAGTGGAGTTGAAACTGGCTTTTTTAATCCTTACCTGCATGCATTCTTTAAAGGGAAAAACACAAAATATGATTGCAGTTGGGAAATAATCCATAGGGGTGGCTTGCCATTGAGCAGGGTATGCCCCTTAATATTGTTAATATTAATATTCTGCAGTCTGTTTGAAGTTTCTTTGACAATTTAAGTATTGTCTTCAAGTCCCACACAACGTTTGCCAATCGCTGTCTCTGTAGTAGTTTCTGTTAAAACAACACCCAAAGAGTTTCAGGGTTCCAAGTCATCATCATAAAAAAGCATGATCACTGTTCACTCTCCTGTCTCATATGCCACCTTCTACTCAGGATCTCCATCCCTGAGATGTTGTCCCCCTCTTGTCCTCATGGTCCACACTATGGAGAGTGAAATGGGTCACCCCAACCAATGAGATCCATGTAGGAGGGTAGAGGGGGGGACCAGCTTACTACTCCAGGTGCTAAGATAGCATCTTCAGAAGCTGATGGCTTCTCAATAGTTGTCCTATTGATTAGATAGCATTGGACTCCAATGCTCCAAGTGAAAACAGCCCTAGCCTATTCAACCTCTCCCTATAGCTCAAATCCTCGAAGCCTGGCAACATCCTTGTAAATCTCTTCTCAATCCTATCAAGTTTCACAACATCTTTCCAATAGAAAGGAGACCAGAATTGAACGCAATATTCCAATAATGGCCTGACCAAGGCCCTGTATAGCTACACATGCCCTCCCAACTACTGTACTCAATACTCTGACTAATAAAGGAAAGCATACCAAACACCTTCTTCACTTTCCTATCTACCTGCGACTCCACTTTCAAGGAGCTATGAACCTGCACTCCAAGGTCTCTTTATTCAGCAACACTCCCTGAGATCTTACCATTAAGTGTATAAGTCCTGCTAAGATTTGCTTTCCCAAAATGCAGCACCTCGCATTTCTCTGAATTAAACTCCATTTGCCACTTCTCAACCCAATGACCTATCTAGTCAAGATCCCATTGTAATCTGAGGTAACCCTCTTCACTGTCCACTACACTTCCAATTTTGGTGTCATCTGCAAACTTATTAACTGTACCTCTTATGCTCATGCGTCCTCTTCAAAATAACACCCTCCAACTATTTTTTCTCTTAACATTTCTGAGCATGAAAAAAGAGAGAAAGTAATCATACGCAAAAAAATGGCTTTTTTCCCATTACCAAATCACCCATGATACTTATCATCTATCAACTACTACCATTAAATCATCCATACTTTCCAATTAATGAAATTATGTACACATCCTCCAACTGTTAACTGGTTCTTAATTTGCTCTTTAATTTATTAATTGGTCTCAATCAGCAGACAAGTGGGATCACTGTCCCATCCTCTGACCACTTTGGGAGGGCTCTTGTGGTGCAGTGGTATTGTTCTTATCTCTGAACCAGGAGGCCTGGGTTCACCTCCCACCTGTTCCAGAGGTATGTAACAGCATCTCTGAATAGATTGATTAGCAAATATCTGACCAGCTTGGGGACAGCATCCTGAGACTGACACATCACCCACACTGATACTTTGAGCTTCGTCTCATTTTGTGACTTTTTGAAATTAGTGATGGGAAGGAGAACGTGGAAATTCAACTTAAGCCTGTGACCAAGAGTGAAATCCAACTTGCATTGCAGTGGAGTAACTGCTCCATGCTGGTCTAAAGTCAATGCTTCTGCTAATCTGCATGGTGCACAGAGACGACAAAGGTTTTCATCCATGTTACATACTACAACTGAGAAGTCCTACTAAAATCTTAAAAAGTACTGTATGTTCGAAAAACTGATAATGCATGAATATATTTTACAGGGGCCATTGTTCGAGGCCTGAGTGGAATTAAACTCCGGCTCTTATTTAAATACAGCTGATGATCTGCAGCAGCTCAAATGGGAGGTTGGTGGAACTCATCATGGAGCAGTGGCTGAAGAGCTGGCACTTAGTGTACAGCTCGAACTGAGCGGGTAGCTTATGGGATGGACCACCTCGAGCCTTCCATCAGTGGAACATGTCAGCATGGGAGCAGGACTGCTCTTTCACTGGATACACAAAGTACAGAACCTTTGCACGCGGGTCCCCGAATTACAATCATTTGTACTTATAAATACAGGGTTTCTTATAATATAAAATAACTATTGGTAAGTACAAGTCCAGATAGTGCCATATCTGTTGATCAAATGTTCGGCTAGGTCTCCCTCGCCTACTCAATGGATGTTGAATATTCCATCTCATTAGGAAGAGAAGGCAATCCTTATGATGTCCTGGTTAATTTTCTACTCTTTCACTAAAAGAGAGAGATTAGTTTTCAGTTTGCTGATGTATTTATATTGACATCAACTGCATTTCAAAGCAATGTACCATATATGAGTGTCTCAATATAAAGATAAGACCTATGCTCAAAGTTTTTAACTCCCATACAAAGTACAAAATATCATAGAAAATAAACTTTTCTCATGTGCTTGTGTTACAAAGGAAGGCTAGATAGGCTGGGACTTTTTTCACTGGAGTGTTGGAGGTTGGAAGGTGACCTTATAGAAGTTTATAAACTTGCAAGGGGTACAGATAGAGTTAATGGGAGTTGTCTTTTCTATAGGGTGTGGAATTTCAAGACCAGGGGCACATTTTTAAGGTGAGAGGAGAAAGATTTAAATAAGACATGAAGGGCAAATATTTTGCACAGAGGGTAGTTCATATATGGAATTAACTTCCTGAAGAAGTGGTGGATGTGGACACAATTACAAGCTTATAAAAAAAAAATGAATCGCAAAGGTTTGGAGGGGTGTGGGCCAGGAGTAGGCAGATGGGATGAGTTTAGTTTGGGATTATGTTTAGCATGGATTGATTGTACCAAAGGGTCTATTTCTGTGCGGTTTGGCTTTATGACTATATGACTTCATGTGCTGCATTTTACTCAAATGATAGTTCTCTATCTAGTTCACTTCTAAATCTATACATTTATTTATGAGATGGGATGGGATGCCAAAGCCAGAAATGGGCTCAGAGGTAACTTGAATGATTAGCTGCAGTGTTTTGCCAGCGAGGGACTAGAATATTGGTAATGGTTTCTGTCAGCTTTATCTTTAAAAGTGTAAAGCAGTTGTCAAGATCCAGGCCCTGAAGACAATAACCCATTTAACTGCACAATATGGTTGACATTTTGGTAATTAGAGCATTCTGTTGCGATCTGATATGTCTAATACTCGTCTACTGTTTTCTGCATCTGCCACTTACATAAAAGTCACTCGTCCCATCATACCTAAAGTCATGTTTCCAATCAAGTGTATGATTAATATTTACTGCCAAATTTGTGCCACTTTCACCCCTCTTTGCACACAGAAGTCAGCCTGTAATTAAGGATGACTGCCTCAGGGCCCCAAGCTGAAAAGTTTGCAGTTGGCATGTTCATTTTCTAAATCGAGCAGTGATAGGGGTATGTCAAAATCTCCTAGTGCTCCATTGCCATTCTGGGATGGGAGAAGGTACGCAGATGAAGGATAGTTAAAAAAAACAACAGGTTGTGGCCTTCAAGTAAATCACACCTGTCACTTGTGCGTTTAGGAAGCAGAAATCAAAAAGTATGAAAGCGGTCATTGTGTTGTGGTTCTGGCACTGAAGCAGCTGGTCCAGTGTTAACTGGTACTGTGGCTGTATTCATGTGTAAATTTTTTTTGATTAAATAAAACAACAGTTCATGGACTCTGTAAAGATGTGCATGAATAAAGACCTTGTCATGCATGTAAATGACTTCATTATTGGCCAACTCTGTGCACATTAGTTAGACACTGAATGCTCACGATGATAAAACCATTGTCACTTGATTTTTTGCTGTTTACTTGTCAGGAAATGAGCAGTAAGCAATGCTTCAATGTGAAACTGGCCAAGCTCATTCTTTTCAAATCCATAAAATGTAATTTCAACTTACTGCGGCACCTTTGAACTATTCTTTATACATGATTATCTTACAGCTAGTTAAAATGTTTGATTTACAAATAAAAAGTCACCCACATTAAAATTCACATTTAAAACTGTTCCTTTGCGTTTTAATTTTAGGTTTGTGAAAAGAGTGCAACAGCACTTAATGCAAAATCCTTACCTAATGTAGGGATAAAGTTAAAATTCACACAACACCAGGTTATAGTCCAATAGATTTGTTTGAAAGTACAAGCTTTCGGAGTGCTGCTCCTTCGTCAGGTAGCTAGTGGGGCAGGATTATAGAACACAGAATTTAGAGCAAAAGATCAGAATGTCATACAACTGATGTGATGTATTGAACAAACTTAGATGGCTGTTAAGTTTTTAATCACTTAGAATGGGGATGCAGGTTTCAATTTATTAATATGTAAACCCCAGAACTTCTTTCAAGTCACAGTCCTGAGATAACTTAAGGTTTTATCACTATAAATCAAAGGTACCCATGAGGATGACCTCAACCAGGATCTTGGGTTCATGTCACACTATTGGTGCCCCCACTTTACTATGCACTCTCTCACACACACTAATGCAAAGTCACACTCACGCTCTCACAAACCCTGTTTCTTACATGTGCTCTCTCTCTCTCTCTCTCTTGCTCACACATGCACACGCACACGCAAGTGTCTATGAGGTGAATTTGCATTTACAGATTTGTATTTGCAGGTACATTCTATTTTGTTCAAAAAGCACGCAATCTGTAGGCAGCCAGTTCATGTGACATTTTATAAATTCTTACTTTAGAAATAGAAATAGTCTGATTCAAGGTTGGGATGTAGAGAGACTCAAACCTCTCTACCTGTTATTTCCCTGGTTGTAATGTTATATAAAAGTTTTGTTTGCTGATAATAACCTCACATCATCCATATAGTGTGGACTATCTAAACAATAAAAAATGTCTCCAAATGTCCATATAATTTCAGAGACACAAAGAATACATTGTACTAGATTTACTGAATTCATGAGTAGCAAATAATGTTTTAAATTTGTATAAAGGATGTTTGCTCTTGAATCCTTCATGTGCCAATAATTTTAATATTTACCGTTTACAGGATTCTGCTCTAAATGCAAATAAATTGAGCAAAATATGGTCACCTGGTCATATACATGTAAGTTTCATAAGGAAATACATTGAGTGGAGATGTTATGTCTGTTTTATACTGATAAAACCTTATGTTAACTTGGGACTGTGACTTGAAAGAAGTTCTGGGATTTACATCTTAATCAATCGATACCTACATCCCCATTCTAAGTGATTAAAGACTTAACAGTAATCTAGGTTTGTTCAATACATCACATCAATTGTATGACACTTGGATCTTTTATTATAAATTCTGTGCCCTGTGATCCTGTCCCACTAGCTACCTGATGAAGGAGCAGTGCTCCAAAAGCTTGTATGTCCAAATAAACCTGTTGGACTATAACATAATATTGTGTGATTTTTAACTGTGTCCACCGCAGTCCAACACAAGCACCTCCACAATAATGTAGGGACACAGTATGACTTAATTAACTTGAGAGAAGAATACATTTTTTAAAAAGTAAAGAAGTTCTCTCTGACAAAAAGTCTAATTTTACCCATTTGTCCCTTAGTTTCATAAAGAATTTGTATCAAGTAATACTGCCCTCAAAGTTATGAGTTGAATGATACACATTGAGGCTGAATTACATAGTAAGCGTTCTTTATGAAACTTACATGTAAATGACCAGGTGACCATATTTTGCTCAATTTATTTGCATTTAGAGCAGAATCCTGTAAACAGTAAATATTAAAATTATTGGCACATGAAGGATTCAAGAGCAAACATCCTACATACAAATTTAAAACATTATTTGCTACTCATGAATTCAGTAAATCTAGTACAATGTATTCTTTGTGTCTCTGTAAAATTATATGGACACTTGGAGACATTTTTTATTGTTTAGATAGTCCACACTGTATGTATGATGTGAGGTTATTATCAGCAAACAAAACTTTTATATAACATTATAACCAGGGAAGTAACAGGGCAGAATCAAATAGAGGCCTGGGAAACATGGGCTGTAGAAACATTTATGGCAAAATCACACAAGAAGTCCAGTAATGTCTATCTCGATATCTCAACAATTTGCTGCAACTTTTAAGCATTCGCCGAATGCCAGTGCAGATTTTCACACCGGGAGGTGGTGAGCTGACATTTAAGGGGGATTATAAAATAGTTCAATGCCTTATTACTGTCAACTTGCATCACTAATATTTATCTTGCTATCTTGCCAAAGTTGGTGAACAAGCTGGATGTTGAGAATTCTCAAAGTTTTAGGGCAGTTGTCCTTACTAAATTCCATGGAAGCATCCCATCAGTCATCGAGTCCTGTACAGCAAGTCAAGAGCAGCCTCCAGTATGATCCAGAGGATTGGCCACAATCAAGCATCTGACCAGGTGATCTCAGTATGGGAAGGTCTGTCCTTCTGCACTGCAGGGATTGGGTCATGGTCAGTCCAATGGCTCTATAGCATCTATTTTTGAGGATAGGGATAATGGGGCTGAGGAGATGTCAGGCATCTGTCATTCTAGACACTTCTCAACCAGGGCTGTCCAGTTAGGGCACTCAAGGGGATGGGTCATGGTCAGTCCGTCACAGCCATTCACAGAAACAAGGGGAAAGGACTCAAGGGGATCTGCCAGAGGAAGGAGACTTTGGAACTTATTCTTTGAGATAGGGGCTGCAGGTTGGGGAAAAGGGGATGGCAATTGTGAAGGGGCAAACAGTATCTACAAGAGGCTATACTATAAAGCAGTGATGGGAAGAATGTTTGTCCATAGTCATGAGCACCTTGTCTTCAAGGTGCCGATAGTATATGACATCTCATACACTGGGGCTTTGGGGGAGGTGGCATGTTGCAAACTCATCTTGATGGGTTGGGTTGGACATGTAGAGGTGTGTGACCTATAAGATTCACACGGATGCTATCAGGAAGGAGATCTGGATGTTTATGGCCTCAGTGATAGATAGACAGAGATTGGAAACCACTGGTTGAAGAGGCCTTCCCTCATGCTGCAAATAATAATTACATCATAGGAAGAAAAATGGAAGTGACCACCCTCAGAATGGGTGGGTTAAGTGACTTGACCTGTGAGGGAGGGACAGTCCCACCCATCAATGTGAGATCCTTTGAAGAGAAACAACAGCATGCACAGACTCATGCACCATACAGGACAGCCCCACAAGGTGCCTAATCCTGGCAAATCCTAAAGCATTGACTCCACATTTACTGTGCATCTCTCTGCCTTAGACAATATTAACCACCTCATTCACATGAGCACTTGTGACTCTGAAACTGGGGAAAGATTAGTGATGTTGTAGGAGATGGGGAAATGGTGTCAGCAGGATCCATTATCCTGTATATCCTTGGTCATCTTGCTTCCAGCCTCTCAGCACACACGTGGTTCATGGTACATCTTGTATGACCATGGAGGAGGGCATCATGTTGACCTTGCTAAAATGGGGGCTATGCGGTCACTTAAATGAGCAAATGTACAGCAAAAGGAACTAAATTTATATAAATGTGATACATCATTTATAGTGAATGTTAACTTTGCCTCAAAGTGCATTCAAGAAGTTTGCTTCTTTCTCTCCCTTCCGTTACATCATATGTGTGTGTGTGTGTGTGTGTGTGTGTGTGTGTGTATGAATCTGCACACAGCTGGATGATCTGCACATACTGATTATCTTCTTACCATAAGAAAATTGACCGTCTTTGAATGCAAAATTCCAAAATCAGGAGTGAGGGTGCACATAGGGTGGACGTGGAGAGCCTGACCACCTTGGGATTATCTAGAGAGGAAAATGTGGAAGGGCTTCTGTACATGGTTCCTCCTAGCACTGCCCTATCCCACTGTCAGAAAGGGGCACCGTGCCTTTGGTTTAGAGGACTGGTATCTGAGGCATTAGAGTGTAGGAGTCCAGCAGACACGGAGGGTGCTGGACCAGGGTCTTCATAGGATATGTAGCTACACTCCCGCTTCTTCATGGAAATGAAGGCTACTGCCTGCCAAATCCCATGAAGCGTTCTCAACCCCCTACTGTACTCTCTGTACATTCACGGCTGTGTTGCCAAATTCCAAACGAATGCCATTAACAGGTTTCTGATGACCCAAACACCATGGTAGGCCGGATCATTGACTTCAGGAGAAGTGGAGAAAAACATACCCCCATCGGAAGAGGAGAAAAACATACCCCCATCGGAATCGGAAGTTCAGAAGGTTGAGAGCATCAAGTTTCTAGGAGTAACAATAACCAACAACATGTCCTGAACTTCCCAGGTAGATGCGACAGTCAGGAAGGCACAACAATGCTTCTTCTTCCTCAGGCAGCTTAGACAATTCGGCATGTCCTCACCAACATTTACAGGTGGATACAGAAAGCATACTATCCAGGTACATAACAGCCTGGACAACAACTCCTCTGCCCAGGACAGTAAGAAACCACAAAATGTTGAATGTGCATCACCAGGCCATTACTGAAGCCAACCTTCCATACATGGACTCCATTTACACTTGCTACCATCGAAAGAGTGTGAACATCATCAAAGACCCCTCCAATACTGGTAATGATGTCTTACAACCCCTTCCATCAGACAGAAGATACAGAATTCTGGATTAATGGTGCTGGAAGAGCACAGCAGTTCAGGCAGCATCCAAGGAGCAGTAAAATCGATGTTTCGGGCAAAAGGTATTCCTGATAAAGGGCTTTTGCCTGAAACGTCGATTTTCCTGCTCCTCGGATGCTGCCTGACCTGCTGTGGTCTTCCAGCACCACTAATCCAGAATCTGGTTTCCAGCATCTGCAGTCATTGTTTTTATCTAGAAGATACAGAAGCTTGAACATACACACCAACAGGTGCAAGCTTCTTTTCGGCTGTTATTAGACTGCTGAATGGACTCCTTAACTTCAAATAATGTTGTGGAGGAGCCAGTGTTGGACTGGGGTGAACAAAGTTAAAAATCACATAATACCAGGTTATAGTCCAACAGATTTATTTGGAAGCACTAGCTTTCGGAACACAACTTCTTCTTCAGGTGGTTGTGGCACAGTGGTTAGCACTGCTGCCTCACAGCGCCAGAGACCGGGTTCAGTTCCAGCCTCAGGCTACTGACTGTGTGGAGTTTGCACATTCTCCCCGTGTCTGCGTGGGTTTCCTTCGGATGCTCCAGTTTCCTCCCACAGTCCAAAGAAGTGCAGGTTAGGTGAATTGGCCATGCTAAATTGCCCATAGTGTTAGGTGAAGGAGTAAATGTAGGGGAATGGGTCTGGGTGGGTTGCTCTTCAGAGGGTCGGTGTGGACTTGTTGGGCCGAAGGGCCTGTTTCTACACTGTAAGTAATCTAATCTAAGACACAGAATTTATAGCAAAAGATTATAGTGTCATGCAACTGAAATGATACATTGAACAAACCTGGAATTTTATTAAGTCTTTCATCTTTTAGAATGGGTTGCAGGTTTTGGTTCATTGATATGTAAATTCCAGAACTTTTTTGAAGTCACCTTCTCGAGATTACTTAAGGTTTTATAACAAAAAATCTTAACAAAAACATCTCAGCTCAGACGATGCATTAAACGTGTAAGGTTAGTCTGTTTATATCCCAATCTTGAGTCAGATTGGTTCTATTTCCAAAGTCGAATTTACAAACTATTACATGTATTGACTGTTGGGGACATTTGGCCTCAGATCTTTGGGTGACCATCTTCCAAGGCGGACTTCAGGACAGGCAACAATGCGAAGTGGCCGAGCAGAGGCTGATAGCCAAATTTGGTCGCCATGGGGATGGCCTCAATCGGAACCTTGGGGTCATGTCACACTGCAGGTGACCCCACCGCACTGTACACTCTCTCACAAACACACACAGAAGCACACATGCTCATATACTCTTACATACTCACACACTCACACAGTCCTCCTTCACACGCATGCTCTCTCTCATGCACACACATACATACCCCATACTCACGCACACACCCTCTTCCAGGCTTATACTCCATCACACCCACACTCACTTTACCAAGCTTTTACACATATAAACACAGACTCCCATGCTCACTCACACTCGTACACTCACACACACCCACTCACTCTGTCTTTCTCTCTCATGCACTGATTCTATTTCCAAAGTAGAATTTACAAAATTCCACACATGCAAAACTATGGGGTGAATTTGTAATTGCTGAATTATATTTACAGCTACATCTTATTTTGCTCAAAAACTGCATAATCTGCAGGCAGTCAATACATGTAATATTTTGTAAATTCTACTTTGGAAATAGAACCAGTCTGACTCAAGATTGGGATACAGACAGACTAACCTCTCACCTTTAATCCATTGTCTGAGCTGAGATGTTACCTTTTGTTATAAAACCTTAAGTTATCTGGAGAATGTGACTTCAAAGAAGTTCTGGGATTTATATATTAATGAACTGATATCTGCAACCCATTCTAAAGGATGGAAGACTTAATAAAATTCCAGGTTTGTTCAATATATCATCACAGAGTCATGCAATTGAAATTTTTCGCTATAAATTCCGTATCTTATGGTCTTATTCTCCATAACCACCTGAAAAAGGAGCTGCACTCTGAAAGCTAGTGCTTCTGGTGTTGTGTGATTTCAAATCATGTTGCTCTTCTTTTGCACACTTCCTGTGCGGTGTAACTTGTATGTCTCACTCTGTTTAAGCACACTGTGATCTGTATGTCCTTGCTTACTATGATCTGCCTGTAATGCTTACAAATGAAGCTTTTCACTGTACTTAGGTACACTTGACTACAATAAATCAAATCAAATCAAATCAAATCAATCCTGTCTGCATCTCCTGCTCCTCCCTGTATATGTGGATGTGGTCCCTGATTGCTGTCACCACAGGGTCCTCTCCTGCCTGTGGCTGAAAGATATCTGGTCTCCAACAGTTGTCCGAGTGCAGAAGGAAGACTGGAGGAAGGGAATACACAGATTTTGGAAAACCAAGGAAGGTAGGAAGAGCATCAAATTGAAACAGAAAATAAAAAAATACAACGTGACAGAGTTCAGTGATAAACAAGAAGATTAGGGAATTTAAAAGCCAGCAAACATTGATAAATAAATCAAGGGGAAAAAACATGAAGGCAAATTAGCAAAGAATATAAAAACAGGCAGTAAGAGCTTCTTTAAATATATAAAAGGGAAAAGAGAAGCCAAAGTGAACATGCATCCTTTCTGGAATGAGGCTGGGGGAATAATACTGAGGGACCGGGAAATGGCTAAGAGTTTCAATAAATACTTTGCATCACCCTATTCAGAATAGGATATTAATAGCGTTCCAAAAATACTAGTTCTCCAGGGCTTAGGAGAGGCAGTAAATACAAGAATTACCACGAGAGACAAAAAACATACTTGGGAACCTATTGGGGCTAAAAGTTGATAAATTCCCGAAACCTCATGGATTGCATCCTCGAATTTTAAAGGAAGGAACGGCAGAGATAGTAAATGCACTGGTAACCATTTTCCAAAAATTCTTATATTCTGGAAAGATCCCAGTGGATTTGTGCTCAGATGACCTCCCAATTCTGCTGGGAAACACTACTCAGCATCTATTATACTCCCATAAATGCAGAAGGATGATGTACTTATTGACCATTCTCTGTACAACCTGTTCCAACCTGATGGTACCAGTGTGCCAATGTCTCAGGTAGCCCGTGTCCTTCTCCCTTTCATTTCAATAGTCATGACTAGTTGCTCACAATGTGGTTGCCTCCATGCAAGTGGTCTGCCCCAGAGACTTGCGGACACTTAGCAAACTCAGAAAATGGCTGTCAGTGATCTCTTCCATTGTCATCACAAATGAATTGAGCAAATGAACCAAGATGTCTTTCCTGGGGTGGATGGGCTCTCAGGGCTGCTGTTCCCCACCCTCATTAAAGTTGCTGTCATGCTTCACCTATACCCTTTTCTAACCATGACAAGCACTCAAATACCCACCCATGGTTCCTTGTTGAAGTTCAGTTTGGAGAATTGTTTCCAGAATATAATTATCAGTTATATATCGTAGTGATTGGAACCAGCTGGATCATGTTGACTATGAAATGAGGAAAGCCTTGGCTGACCAATATAAGCAGGAGAATGAGAATTTCCTCAGTTCAGGGGACTTACTCCAAGCTGTCTGGCTATATAATGTACACAAGTAAATAAAGGGTGACTTGGTGATGTGTTACTGGTCTCTGTAGTTATTCCATCTATTAAGTGTCATTGCCCCTCCTTATGTTCCTCCAGCTTCTAGGAGCTTGTCCTGTTCTGTACCACATCTGCTCACTCCTCTGTCATGTTGCAGTCAAACTGATGCAACATGCTGTTATGTCTGGAGGTGACTAGCTTGTGCAGAATCCTTGAAGTCAGGAAAAAGGTCACCACTGCCTGCAAAAGCATACCTTTTGAAATTCAGGAAATTTAACAAAATCTATAAACAACCAAACATTTCTCCAATTTCACCAAGTAAACATCAAAAACCTAACCTATAGGTAATTAAAGATTCAACAATGCATGGTGGCTCAGTGGTTAGCACTGCTACCTCACAGCGCCAGAGACCTGAGTTTGATTCCAGCCTCAGGCGACCGTCTGTGTGGAGTTTGCACATTTTCCCCATGTCTGTGTGGGTTTCCTCCAGGTGCTCCGGTTTCCTCCCACAATCCAAAGATGTGCCGGTTAGATGAATTGGCCATGCTAAATTGCCCATAGTGTTCAGGGATGTGTAGGTTAGATGTATTTGTCATGGGTAAATGTAGAGTAATGGGGAATGGGTTTGGATGGGATACTCTTCAGAGGGTCAGTGTGGACTTGTTGAGCTGAAGGGCCTGCTTCCACACTGTAGAGATTCTATGATTCCTTTCAGTAGAACTGCAATGTATGTTTTGATCTCAGCCAATGTTACCACTGGACAAGTCAGATCCCAAGATGAAATCTGGCTTGATGGAACATATTTGTTTTATTTTTAAAGTACTGGACTTATATATGTTGAAACATTAACACAAGGCTGAAGATTTGGTTTTAACAATAAAACAAAAGAAGTTTAATACACATGGGAAATAAAAATAAAGCAAACCAGCCTATGTAAACATAGCAGTTTGGAAGATTTCAAAACACACAACAAAACAAACACCCATCTATTTTCCCAATACCATCATTTTAGAGTTAATTAAATTCCAGACAAATTTCCTTCCCTATCAAATCTGTAGGTTGGACCTAATTGGTTTCTTCTCAGTTCCTGCCCTCTGAGCTTAGTGAATGATCAGTGCAGATTTCTAACCAAACATTTCAAATCTGGATATTTTTACAAACTGAAACTCTTACAAAGGCAACTTATTCCTTTGATTGCTCTGAGCAATCTCTTTTACAAGGGAGAAACCATGCTCTCTTCTGACTATGGTCAAGTCTCCTTCCAACTGAATCAAAAATCTTCCAATCTCTGGGTTTTTGTAAGTTAAAACCAATCCTTGATTATTATACACCAAAAACAGGCTAATGATTTTCAATGTTTGTCTGTAGTGTAGCAAGCCCACAGCAATATATAAAAAAATTCCATTGATACTCTATGAGGTTTTGCAGTTGCCCAATGCCTGATAAATACTGGTTGAGAGCCATGTTTCCAGAACATGTTTTTACGATCTGGTTCGTTTTTAAAATCCCGTCACAACACTAAGTCAACTCTAAATATGTAACTATCTTGGAATAGCAAAAAAATTAATAGATTTAAATACGTAACTCTCATCATAAAGGTTCTTTCCACTGCTTAACAAATTTTCTGTAGAGGAATATTAGCAAAAGGCATTAGCCAGAGTACTGTGCTCCAACAATGTGTGGACTGCTGTCTGTTAAATCAGCTTTACTTTCAATTTCACTGATGTGTCATTATTGTTCAAGCCAATGGTCCCTGTACTCATCAATCTCGCATCAAAATGGCAAACAGCACAGCTCACATCAGAAATGTGCAAATACGTTTTCATTTGGCATTTTGAAACCATAGTGCTAAGATAACTGAGAAAAGGGACTTCAATATTGTACCTGTTAAAGGTTAATGAGAATATATCAATAAACTATTCTACATCACCACTGGAAGTGATGTAAGATTATATAACTATGAGATGACAGTTCTCTTCTGCAGCCTTGTGGTGGAGTTGAAGTATTGACCTGTATGTAATTGGCATTTGCCATGTTAATATAAAAAAAAGTAATGTTTGAACCAATGTCAAAAGAGCTAGGCAAAAGTGAGGACTGCAGATGCTGGAAACCAGAGTCTAGATTAGAGTGGCGCTGGAAAAGCACAGCAGGTCAGGCAGCAACTGAGGAGCAGGAAAATCAACATTTCGGGCAAAAACCTGATGAAGGGCTTTTTCCCAAAACGTCAATTTTCCTGCTCCTCGGATGCTGCCTGACCTGCTGTGCTTTTCCAGCACCACTCTAATCTAGACTCCAATGTCAAAAGACTGTTTTCCAATCTCTCTCCTGGACCCAACCAAAACAGAACAGGACAGTATTCTGCACTGACAACTAAAAGTATTCCCTTTGCAATCTAAGTTCAAACAAAAAACCTTTCTCCTAGTTTTTATACTTAGTGTACCCAAAAGTCTGAAGGGTGAATAAATTCCTTACTTTTCACTTCTGTTGTTGATGTAAATGAAGAATGAATTCTCAAGGTGCACATTTTAATTCACCTTGTTTTTAGTAATGTATAATTCTATGAAAAAACATGAAGGTCAAATTTAGGGAAATCAAAATTAAGGAGTCTGTTTATCGAAACTCACTGAAGTACCATTGGCTGTCTCTTGATTTGAGCATGATGTCTACTCAGCATGGTGCTTTTCTGTTACAGATCTTCCTGCCACTGTTTGTCAACCTTCAGATCTTTGTCCTCATTGGGAATGGTGTCCCAAAAGTTTTGAGAATGCAAGATTTCCTTTCTTTCCTTTCCTTCTCTATTGCCACTTTGCCTCATAATTAGGGTCATATTGATTCAAGGCATGTTGAAGGTTAATGGACAAGTTTTGTTATTTTGAATATTTGACTGCAAGTTCCTCCCAGACATTGTCAAAGCTGATAGGCTTCAAAGAGAGCTTTAGAGCTTCATAGTTTTTTTTTGTTTGTCACAAATCTGATAGGAAGCTTCTCTACTCCATGAGCCATCACAAATGGCATAAATGTAATTATGAAGATGGTCAATTTGCCTGAGTTTGACAACTATCTAAAACTGTGGCCTCCAGTGCATAGGTCATGATCTGCAGTCAATCTCACTGCCTACTTCACAACTGAAGTGACCTCCCATGCCTCCACAGTTGAAAGCAGCCAGCAACTGATCCAGAGTCCTATCTGCAGTGTGACCAGCAGCAGAGCAACACCACAAACTACAAAATAAAGCAATAATGGCGTGATAAAACTGGACCATGTGAAAAGGCAACCAAATCTTTGCAATGTCTACATGGAATGGCAAAATGAATTTTTGCTTATAACCAGAAAGGTAACAACATTTGCCTACATGACCAAAATATATCAATAAGTAAAAGGGGAAATTTGAATTAACACCACACAATGACACACAATAAATTCAAGGACAGTTTTCTCTTGAACAGCATGCTTCATGTAAAGAAAGTTGATGAGCTGAAGGTCATTTTTGGAAGCTTAACAGTCATTCTTTCCAAAAACAGCAGCATAAAGTAAGGCCTGCACTGAAACATCACTTTGAGTTTGCCAATTTCTGGCAAAACACAAGAAATCAATTCCAAATGGCCAAGTAATTAGTGAACCAATGACTGTGACCAATGATTCTCATTCAAAGACTTTAAGAACAAAGAAGAGTTAATAACAACAATCCAGAGCTTGTCACTTGGTGTTTTTTCAGTGTATAATAAGTGGAATCTTTGTCCAAAGATGTTGTTCAGCATCTACAGTAGGACCTGAAGAACTGTGAATGCTTCTCATTGCAGTTCAATAAATCCATCGACATGATTGATTTTGCACACATGCTTTTTAAGGACATAACAACTAAATAGGGTCTTCTCACCCTTTTGCCCCTTTAAGAGAGAACAAGGCATGAGGATATCTACAATAAACTCAAAAGGTTCATACTTGAGAATAACATTCCAATCAAGAGACACGTTTCCTTCATGACTGATGGTGATCCAGCCATGCTTGGATCTGGGCTTTGTTATGCTTTTCAGGAATG
This sequence comes from Chiloscyllium punctatum, assembly GCF_047496795.1. Taxonomy (NCBI): domain Eukaryota; kingdom Metazoa; phylum Chordata; class Chondrichthyes; order Orectolobiformes; family Hemiscylliidae; genus Chiloscyllium; species Chiloscyllium punctatum. Next base: position 72,214,221 of record NC_092742.1, on the reverse strand, counting down.
ATTCTGATTTCCCTCTTTTGTAAATTATCACTGTATAATCCACCACAAGCATTAGTGAGTAAAATTATGAATTTTTCTCATGTAGCAAAAGTTACGATTATGAACTCAATTTGAGCAAGAGCCCACCAACACCATCTGTTTAAGTCCTTATGCGATGCTGGCTGTAATGAATTAATTGTTCATGCTGATGTGAGGTGGTTCATTTGAGGGAAGGTCTTGCAAAGAGCTTCAGATCCAATCCCTGAAATTATCACTTTTCTTCAATCAAGGAAATGATGTGAGCTGACAATGTGGGATTGCTTGATTTTGGGTTCCTCACGGACCCAAATGTCAAAACTAAACAAGCTGAACTGTATATTGCAGAGAATGGACAGAGACTTAGCACAAATGATCTGGGTCTACAATCCTTTGAAATTGAGAAGTAAAATGCCACAACACTTCCAGAGTCTAAAAATTTGCAAGTAATAAAATCAAAGAGAAAGAAAGCTGATTCCACTCAGAAAACCTTCGTGCACATCAAAGGAAGTTAGCAGAAGAATTCCACAGGCAATTCCAGGAACGAGGTGTGAGAGAACAAATCGTCAGCTTTGACTCAAATATATTCCTTTGCTTTGGGTTGGAACAGAGAAGTGGTGGGTTGGCTGCTAAATTTCATCAGGTATCTGCTTTACAATGTAGCGCTGTTGATATGAAGATAATTACAGTTCAAAATGATTTTCAGCTGAAAATCAGGTCATTGAGACTCAAAGAAAAATACATGCTTCTATCCTTCTGTGCTTTTAAAGTGAAAGCTTATTTGGTTCCACATATCTCTGTGAGACAGTGTGCTCCCAAATGAATATAATCAAGTCCACACACCATACTCTCCTTTCAAATACCTATTTAATGGACTGTACATGACTAGCAGTCTCAAAATACTGCTCAGGCTTCAAGGCACCAGCAGATACAGTGCAGTCACAAGTGGGACACAGACTTCATGGACAGAGGATAACATGAATTATTATTATACTTTTGGTTTTCGATTTATATTGCATTAAAATAATTGATTTATTTGATATTTTCTTTAGGATGGATTCTCAGTTGCAGTTTGATTCACAAAGTGATTTTGCATTTGAAAATACTGACAACCACTGATCGAAGATAAAAGAAGCTCTTCCCAAGTTTCATCCTTTAACAAGAAAGTAAAAACTCCTTTTTATAAACAAAGTTATCCATTTTCAAGTTGCAATATTGATCATTATTAATATGCAGACTTAAACTATGTCTCCTTTAAATCCCAACACACACATATTCATTCACAAATAGGATACAAGTTCAAGATATCACGGGTGGGAAACATAGGTTGCAAGAAACCCATTCTGTGGATCAAGAGTCCAGACCACAAGGGTGCAATGAGGTGACTTCCTTATGGGTCTTTTGGTTTCTGGCAATGATAGCACATTATTGTTGACCTCAGAATATCTTCAACTGGTTGCCAGTTAGTTGGGCATAGATTTCTGCTTAAATTAGACATTCTTCTTTTCACAGTCTGAATGCGCTGTTTCCGTTCTACTCTCAGAGAGAGACAAAGGGAAGTCTGTCTCCACTTGCAAACTTTAGAGATCTGAGTGCGAATATCATTTCTGCAATTCCAACCTACCTATCCAAAATCTTTTGCTAGGTAGATTTTCTAACCCAAAGAAAAGTGTGCCAGTTGTCTCAGACACATATCAAATCCAGCTTCTCCAAGAGTTACATGACCTCGTGAAACTGATAGGTGAACACCTCACAGTTCCATTTGTCCTTTCTTTTATATTAAAACATCAAGATCATTCTCTGCAACACAACAGTCTCCACATTTCCATTTTCCAGTTTATATTCTGAAGAGGTATATGTATATATGTAAGGATATGGGACATTGGCCATTTGAGAGGTGAGAAATAGGAGCTGGCAAGGGAGATGTTTTTCAGCTATCCACCCACAGGGCCCAGTCAATTGCCCAAGAGATTTCCCTGAATGCTTAAGAAGTCCTTCCAGAAGGACAGTAGCACATACTCAACGGTCATGATATTGAATCCCAAGGATGTAATCATATATATATATATATATTATTGAGAAGCAAAGGCAGGCCACTTAACCCCTCATAACTGATCTACTGTTTAATATGATCATGGCTGATCTGGTTACTCCACATTCCCGCTTACCTCCAATAACATTTCACTTCCTTACTTACCAAGAATATATACATCTGCCTTAAAAAAATTCAAAGACATTGCTCCCAACACCCTTTGAGCAAGAGGGTTCCAAAGACGCATGACCTCTATCTTAAATGGGTCACCCCCTATTTTGAAACAGCTACCCTTAATTCTAGATTCTCCCATAATAGGAAACATGCCTTATATATACATTCTGTCAATACATGTCAGCATCATATATATGTTTCAAACAAGTCAATTCATACACCTCTAAACTCTACCAAATGCAAGACTAGATTATCCAACCTTCTCTTATAAGACAACCCACCATTTATAGAAACAATGAACAATAGAAAGTAAGAGCAGGAATAGGCCATTGGGCTCTTTGAGCCTGCTCTGCCATTCAATGTGATCATGGCCAATCATTCAACTCCTACCCCATTCCCATTTTTTTCCCCATACCCTTTGATCCGTTTAGTCCTAAGAATTTTATCAAACTCCTTCTTGACAGCATTTAATGTTTTGTCCTCAAACACTTTGTGGCAGAGAATTCCATGGCTCAACACTACCTGAGTGACGAAATTTCTCACCTTTCTGAAATAAACTAACCTGTATACTTAGACTAAAACTCCTGGTCTGGATTTCCCAATCTTTGGGAATATCCTTCCTGTGCTTAGTCTGTCTAATCCTGTTAGAATTGTATAAGTTTCTAGGAGATTCCCCACATTAGGCTTCTATAATATAGTCTGAACCGATCCAGTCTCTCTCCATATGAATCAGTCAGGTAAACCTTCATTGCTCAGTCTCCATAGCCAAATCATCCTTCCTCCAATAAAAAACTAAAACTGCACTCAGTGCCCCATGTGTAATCTCACTAAGGTCCTGTAAGCTTGCAGCAAACATCACTAACATAGCAATCTTGCAACATTCGCTGTACCAAGTAAACACCACTAAGTTTGTTCAAAACTGTCAGTCAGATGCTATACATTTAAGATTTTCAACTTACCTTGCTCCTATACTTGAATCCTCTCACAATGAAGACCAACATACCATTTGCCTTCTTGACCATCTGCTACATCCACCTGTTTCCTTTTATCCACATTGATTTGACATTTATCCACATTATGCTTCATCTGCCATGCATTTGCCCCTCCCTCAACTTATCCAAATAATAGTCCAAAGATGAACAGGTTAAGTGAATTGGCCACACTAAATTGCTCATAGTGCTCAGGAATGTGTAGGCTAGGTGCATTTGTCAAGGCAAATGTGGAGTAATAGGGTAGGGAAATGGGTTTGGGTGGGATACTTGTTATGGACTAAGCCAGATCACTCCAAACATTCTTAAGCATAACTTTGCAATTTGTTTCAATAATTGTACAGTGAGAATTACCTGGAGTAAGTTAGCGAGGTTGACTATCAGGTTTTAAAACAGACAAAAAATTTATTCAAAAAATTACACAATGAAGCACAAAGAACATAATAAAGGACCCCTACTGATTTTATGGACCAGCTCATAATCATCAGCCACTTCAGCAGCTAACCTTGCTGTTTTAACTCTCTACTCTTCCGCATGAGCTCACACTACTTCCTCACAAAGGTTACCTTCAGCCTTTATCCCCAGCCTTTTAAGCTGACTTTCCTTTTTAAGTGTCAGTTTCTGAAGTTCAAATACTCTCTCTTTTTCTCTCTGTTCTCTGCTCTCTTTTTTACTCTCTGTTTTGCTGCTCTCTTTTTTTTCCTCTCTTCTACTTTTAATCATAACTCAATCTGTTTCATTCCTGCTGCCCTTTCCTTATCTCTTGCCTCTAACTCAAGCTGCTTCATTTGCAATTAAATTCTTGCCATCTCTATAGATTTTGATGGTTTCTCCGGTACGTTTAAATGCTGAGCTACTGCTGTAATGATCTCTCCTTTTCTCACAGAAGCAGACAGTTCCAATTCCAGCTTCCCTGATAATTCCTGCAGCTTGGTCTTATTCACCTTTTTCAAAACTTCCAAAGTCACCACATCTACTTCCAGAAAACTTCTGGCAACTGAAAGAGCGATTACTATCCCAAGCTTTGTCGACCCAACCAAACTAACACCCGAAATAAAGACACGAGCACCTACCACTCACTGTTTGAAATCCTGCAAAGGGACTCCAAACTCTTGTGGACTAGGCCAGCCCACTCAAAACATTCTTAAGCAGGCAACCCAGACCATAACTTTGCAATTTGTTTTGGTAAGTGTGCACTGAGAATTACCCAGAGTAAACTAGCTAGGTTGACTACCTAGGTTTTACAACAAACAGAAATTGATTCACAAAATTACATAAAGAAACACAGAGAACAGAATAAAGAACCCCTACAGAACTCAGTCTATCCAAACTAGACTTAATTATGCTGTTCCAAATATACAAAACAGACCTAATAAGCAAACCCCTTTAAAATGCAGTTTTAAAATGGAACAGATGCTTACAGGTTGAAGTTAGAAGGGCAGAAAGAGAGAAATAGAGTTTCCACATAGCTCACTGTTGAACACCTAACTAGTTCTGGACTGAACTGAAATGCTCAGCTGGAGAGCTGACCACTCCCCTTTTGTTATACAGGTCATTTCTAAAACATGACCACTTTGGCCTGAATTCTCATCTGTTTACATGTAAAGAAAAAGGTCTCGCAATACCCTTTCATCTCTATACTAAGCCAGTCTAATTGGAGCTGGGCCCGTTTACGACCCCTCTGAAAAAAAATCAAGTATCCTTGAGAAAAGGAACAGCTTTTAGAAAAAGGGACTAGCTTTTTGACACTATTTTACATCCAAATTCTCTCAATACAAAAATAAAATTTGAATAGACATCCTAATTGCTGTACCTGCAAACTAATGTTTTGCGATTCATATGCGAGGACACTCAGATCTCTCTGTATATCAGAGCTCTGCATTCTCTCATCACTTAGATATTTTTTATTATTCTTATAGCCAAAATGGCAGTTTCACATTTTCATACATCCATTTTCCAGATCTTTGACTGCTCAATGAACTAATATATATCTCTTTGTACCTTGCTTATTCACTCTTCACAGCTTACTTTACAAACTATCTTTGCATCATTAGCAAATTTAGCAACAGTACTTTCTGTCTCTTCATCCAAGTCATTAGTGTAGTAGAGGCATTGCTAGTGGAACCTCTCTAATGCTCTATGTGTGCCATCTGATACATAATCTCGTTTACCCAACAATGTAAGAATGTGGTGACAACTGTGGCTACAACAGTGTACACTCAACCTTTGTTGAGTTATGGAGGTCCTTGTCATTAAGCATTCATTGTCACAATTTGTTGAATCCTGAGTTGGCACAGTTGGTACAGAGCAGGGTCTCCTCACCAGTCATGATTTTTTGAATGCAACACTCTCAAAGTGCTCAATATATTCCAGAGTCTCTCTGAAGCAAGAAAGAAGTTGCTGGAAACACTCAGCAGGTCTGGAAGAATCTGTAGAGAGAAAGCAGAGTTAACGGTTTGGGTCCAGTGACCCCTGTTCAAAACTCTGCTTTCTCTCCACAGACATTGCTAGACCTGATTAATCTTTTTCCAGTAACTTCTGTTTTTGTTTCTGATTTCCAGCATTCACAGTTCTTTATTTCTTATTACTAAAGCTTCTAAGTTAGTCAATGAAACTTAAGGACAGATCATCCTTATTTATTACATCATGACAAAACTCAATATAATCCCTAAAGAAAGATATAAGATTCCAAATTTAGCACATGTATGTAAAGCTCAAAGGCAAAATTTGTTATCAAAGGACATATGTTTTCAAATTAAAATAAAAGTGAGAAGTGAGGCAACTAATGCACAAGTATGTTTATTTCTTATGATTGAACTAGAATTTGGACAGGAATCTACAGAAGTGTTATTTTTCTGAATTACAATGTGCCATCTTTTTAAGTATCATTTTGAATGGAAATATTCCCTGCCTGTGTATAGGATCAATGTAATGCATGAACATTGATGTGTATTCATGAATACACAAGGGCCAGCATACACCAAAGCTCACCCAGCTGTTAATGCAAATGAATATCTTTGGCACTTTCTCTCATTATTTTGCATTTATTTAAATGTCAGACAAAATCCCACTGATGCTAAAGTAAAATATCCCTGAACTTTAGAATAATACAAGGAAGATGAAAAACATTTCAAGGGTTTAGCATTCCATTTTGATTGGCCTTTGCACAACAAATTTCAAAAGTTTCATATCTTTTATATTTCACTGATTATCTAAAATACTGAAGGTTATAGCTATCATGCATACACGCTAATTTGAAGCTCCCACTTTTGTTTCTCTGGCTTTGGCTCAGTGATAGCACGAAAGATTCAACATATACCAAGGCTGATACATCTGTGCGATACTGAGGGAGGTGCCATTTGTCACGTTAAACCGATGTCCCTGCTCTCTGCCTTACCTGTAGATAAACAATCCCATAGCACAATTTAAAAGCAGGCCAGGTGATTTCTCAGTCACTTGAACAACATTTATCTTCAACCAATGCCTAATGATCTGGTGATTCATGAATTGATATTGTAGAAACATCGAAGGTCAGACCAGGGGTATACTTATTGACCCCTCAAGACTGCTCTGCCATTCAATATGATATGGCTGATCATTAAGCTCAATATCCTCATCCTGCCCTGTCCCTGTATCATGTGATTCCTTTAACCACACCAACTATATCTAACTCCTTCAAGAAAACAGAATGTTTAGGCCTCAATCGCTTTCTGTGGTAGGGGATTACACAGACTCACAACTCTCCGGGTGAAAAAAATTCTCACTTCAGTCCTAAATCATTGATCTTTTATCCTTAAACTATGACCCTTGATTCTGGATTCCTCCATCATAATCAAAAGACCGCCTGCATTTAATCTGCCTCGTCCTGTTAGAGTTTTATAGGTTTCTAACGCGATTCCACCCCCACTCAGTCTTCTCAACTCTGGTGGATATAATCCTAACCAACTCAATCTCTCCTCATACTTCTTGTGTGTCATCTGAAGAATCAATTTGGTAAATATTTCTCTGGCCTCACCAATGCCATGTATGGTTGTAGCAAGACATCCTTGTTCTTGTACTCAAATCCTTTCACTCAAATCCCTCAAATTCATATAGTTTACCTTCTTTACTAGAGCTTATTGTGCGCAAATTAGCTGTTACATTTCAGACAGTACAGTGGTGGTTTCACTTAATTGGCTGTTCTATTACAGAAATGAATCTATACTTTACTTTTTATGTCATGTAATAATGAGGGCAGCACAGTGGCTTAGTCGTTAGCACTGTTGCCTCACAGCCCCAGGGACCCAGGCTCAATTCCAGCCTTGGGCAACTGTTTGTGTGGTGGAGTTTGCCCTGTGTCTTCAGAGGTTTTCTCCGGTTGCTCTGGTTTCCTCCCACAATGCAAAGATGTACAGGTTAGGTGAATTGTCCATGGTGGTCAGGGATATGTAGGTTAGATGCATTAGTCAGGGTATAATAGAAGCTGATTGTCTCTGGTTAGACTACCGCTGAAATATTGCGCACAGCAATGGTACCTCAACAGTTTAAAAATTCATTCAAGGAATGTACACTTCACCGACTGGACCAGCATTTATCGCCCATCTCTAGTTGGCCTTGAGAAGATAGTTATGAGCTGCCTTTGTGAAAGGTTGCAATCTATTTGGTGAGGATATACCCATGAGGTTGTATGGGAGGGACTTCCATGATTTTGACCCAACAATAATGAAGAAACAATAACAAATATTTCTAAATCAGGATGGTGAGTAGTTTAGAGGGGAGCTAGCAACTGGTAATGTTCCTGTGCATCTGCAGCCCTGCTCCCTCCAGATGGTAGGGGCTGTGGATTTGGAAGACATTGTCTCAGGATCCTTGGTAATGCAATCTTGGAAGGGGTTTATTATTCTTGCTAAATCTGTGCCGTACTGTTTCCAAAACTATACCTGGATTCCAAGGGTTAATTTACAAAGAGAAAATATTTCAACTGGTCTATTTATTGGAATTTTGAACATTAGGAGATGACTTCTAAGTTTTCAAGGTGTGAAAGGGAACTGAAAAAGAAACAATTGTTGCTGGTTGCAACCTAGGACTGGGAAGGATAGAGTTCAAATTTCAGGAGTGAAATCAGGAAAAATCTCAACAAACCTAAAGTAGTTGCAGTAAGATGAGGTCTAGACACATGTAACAGTGTTTACTAAACATAGTTCTGTACAAACAATGGTTAGAGAGGATATCTTCTGGAAGCTTACTCAGACTCAGGCTTCAATACCATGTGATTTGTGGTCAGTAAGACATAGCTCTTAGTGAATGAATTCAGTAACTATTCTTAGAGTAATGCTACAGTTAACCTTTTATTTCACAGGAGCAGAGGTTTAGAACTCTGCCACAAATTGACAATCACTGCAAACTCTATTGTTAATGTTAATAAAGGTTTTGATAGATTTTTGTTAACCACTGATAAGAAGGATGTTATGTAACTCAGTTTGTCAGTGTTAGATCACAGATCAACCATTAAATAGCAGAACATGTTGAGGAACCTTGAACCTACTCATGGCTCCGATTTTAAAGTTCCAGAGGTAGTCCTGTGACACTTCTGGTTTACTAATACAAAACTATAGGGCTTCTCTCCCATTGGGGAGAGAGAGAGAGATAGAGAGAGAGAGAGAGAGCGAGAGAGAGACAGAGAGAGAGAGGGAGAGAGAAGAAGAATGGTGTTAGTTTAATACGAGGGTCACCACACCTTCAGTGAGGGGAGAGTTTGAGAAGTAAAGTCCTACATGGTAACCTCTGCTAGTCAGGAATTGAACATATGCTGTTGCCTTTACTATACATCACAGACTAACCATACTGTCAGCCAAGCTAACTGACCCATATAGAGCTATCTAGATAGTTGATTAATCTATTTGAGGCACATTAATTAGTGGCTAGAAAGACCTTCATTTATGGCTACTCCACGCCTATCATAGTCATTATACCGAAGTTATATATAGTATAGAGGGCACCTTTTACACATGTCACTCACATAAACAGGTAAAAAAAACTTAGCTAATAGCCTGTTAGGAAAGTAGCTTGACCTTAGGTAAATTATCTTACAGTGTGGCCACTGACATAAGTTTTCTTTTCAAGGGTTTTATAACTTAGATGTTTTTCTCAGTAACTCTGGCTACTATACAAAATTTAATCTGGCTGAAGCACTTGTGATGGTATATTTTTATGGAATAGTGCAGGATTTAAAAAACAAAATACTTTCAAGATAATTTTCATCAACTAAACTATTCCTCACCAAATAAATACTTCCTTTGGATTTCTGAATAATAATGATGTCAATCCTCAAATTTGATACTTTCTTTAGTAAAAAATACATGCACAAATAGAAACTGTCTTGCATCATTAATTTTCATCAAAATGACAAAATTCTTTAACTATTTGTTTACCACCTCAAATGCATAAAGAACAAGGTATTGCATTTGCCATCTCTTTCGAAGGTCTCCAAGTATTTCAAAATGAAACATTGGCTTTATTGTCTGAGTGATCTGTGAATTTCAACTTTTATTTCTTTCTTTCTAAAGTTCATTCCAAGTTGCCTTTCATAATAACCCCCCAAAAATTACAGGGGCATTTACATTAAAAAAATTTCTTTTGGAGAGTGATACATTTTTAAAAAAATAGACATCTCCATTTATTGAAAAGGTTTTGAAGATGTTTAGTTTACTTACAGCATCTACTCATTATTTAATTAAGCCATTGATTGGGTTGACTATGGCTATATGATAGAATATTTATCATCCTTGAAATCATTATTTACTTTGGAGAATTACTTATATTGTAAACTGGGTCCAAAGGCACTTTCAAGTCAATACACTGGTAACTTAAAAGTAGGGGAAGTAAGTGTATTTACTGTACAATTTCGGCAATGGCCTGATACAAAAATAATTCAAAGTAAATTTTAGACAAAGTTCAGTTAAAGAGGACTCAGCCTGCTTCAACTTTTATGTGAACCTAAGCTGTGTGTTAGGAGCCAACTTTAAAACCAATGCACAATTCTATATAATTACAGTCCTAAGTATCATGAATATGAATAAAATCTTGAAAAGTCACTAAGCATCCTATGCATGAGACATGTGTAAAATGATTAATAGCATAATCAAAGATCCAATAAAAAGAACATCTTGATCTAACTTTCTCAGAGTCAACAAAGGATTAATAAATCCATTTATAGAAGTCATGACTTCTAACTTTTTTGATGGCTGAGCTTCACTCCCGTTGCCATAGTACCAAAACACCAGACAAAAACACTCAAAAATAATTATACAGAGAATATGTAAGAATTCCCAATAAACAAACTAGTTTCTAACTTTAAAAAAAAACAGGAAGTTCATTTTTAATCTGTGTTTTCTCTAATTGGTAATTAATTTCTTTCTACTTCTGGTGATGCCTCTCACATTCTGATGTTTTTTGTAATTTACAGGCTCATTCTTCTATGTAACAGCTTATGTCATGAATAATTTCCTGCCAGAAGTTTGTTTGAATGTCATTATCTAATTACATTCAGCAGTAACAGCCTGATGACTAGCCAATACCGGCGAGTGAATTGCAACAGGTCAAGAAGGCGGCTCACTGTCATCTTCTCAAGGAAACCAGGGATGGACAGTACATGTTGCCCAACATATTTATTATCACATGGAATGAGTCACATTCCATGAAAGATTCAAAGAAATCTTGTTTATGACAGATTTTGAATGTTATCTCCACTCAGAACAATACTTTATTTCATTTCTACCATAAAACATGTGGACAAGTTCACAGTTCATCCTGAGGTAAAAGAATAATATGTTTTACTATGGATTTGTCTGGTCAGGTAAATTTAGGCCAGATCTCAAGGTGTTTCACCAAAGAGTGTTTAATTACTTGATAGACAGAATCTTGTAACAGTCATCACTGCCCTAAGCTACTGTCATTCCAATCTTGTCGTGATGTATCTGACATGACCACTGGGCTCACTGTTGTTTTTTTGTAAGATTAGATTCCCTACAGTGTGGAAACAGGCCCTTCGGCCCAATAAGTCCACACCGACCCTCCGAAAAGCAACCCACCCAGACCCATTCCCCCCTGACTAATGCACCTAACACTACAGGCAATTTAACATGGCCAATTCACCTGACCTGCACATCTTTGGACTGTAGGAGGAAACTGGAGCACCCGGAGGAAACCCACGCAGACACGGGGAGAATGTGCAAACTCCACACAGACAGTTGCGCAAGGTGGGAATTGAACCTGTGTCCTTGGCTCTGTGAGGCAGCAATGCTAACCACTGAGCCACCGTGCCGCCGTTATATTACAACACACCTCAGAGGCTCATCTCATATTCCTTAAACCTTATCTGTATATCTAAAAGGGAGAAGCTGTTCTTGCTTTTACAAAGATGGAGAACCACTGTGACACAGTTTTAAAATATTTTGAAACACACACAAGTATGAGGCGAGAAAAAAACTCACACACACAGATTGTAGTAAGGGTATGGAATACATTGCCTGGAAAAGTGATGGAAGCTCGTTCAATTGAGGCATTCAAGAGGGCATTAGGTGACTGTTTAAACAGAAATAATGTGGAAGAATATGGTAAAAATGTAGATGATTGGTAATAAGTCAAAATAATCACAGAGCTGGTTCAGTCATGATGGGCCAAAGGGCCTCCTTCTGCATTACGATGACAAGTTCCTGACACCTTAACTGCATCACCCAAGGGTATAATAATCTCCTGTTCCATCTTACCAAGGAATCACTTGAATCATGACATTCTACTAGAACATCCTCTTAAATTGTAATCTAACAATGTAATGTTAGCCAGACATTGATATGCCTGCTATGCAATGTTTATATACAATAGTTAGCTGAATAAAAAATCTGATTTTTTTCTGAACCATGCTATCCATGTCCAGTTTCTTACATTATAGGAGATAACGTAAACATTGCCGCTTCAGGCCAGCTGCAGTGGCCGTTTATAAAAAAAAAGAACCACACTAAGATTTTGGTAGCAGTTACTCTGTAAACTAATTGAAGTCCAACTGGTCAACAACTTCCAATATCAGCGAATTTGGACAATCAGCAGCATTGGTTTCTGGAAGTACAACTGCACCAATCTGGATAAGGCATTGACCATCAAAATCAAAAATAAATTATTTTGGGTTTTACACTAAGCTTTTAAAGCTACTAGAAAATGCCTTTGTTAATTTAAAGTAAAAATGTCCAAGCTAAAAAATATAATCAAATATAATCAATTGCATACCTGGGCAATTTTTTACATTTCTGGGTAGATGCCACTGTGGTAACTGTAATGCAACAGATTATTTTGGAACACAGTAGGCTATGGAGCACAAGTCTTCAGTGCTGTGGCTGGAATGTTGTCAGGGCCCATAGTCTTTGCAATCTCCAATGCCTTCAGCACATTTTTTTGATGTCATGTGGAGTGAATTGAATTGGCCAAAGAGTAGCAGCTGTCATGCTAGACATCTATGAAGGAGACTAAGATGGATCATCCATCTGGCAACTCTGCAAACAGAATATTTCTTCTGTTGAGATCAATAAGCATTCTTTTGAATCATGTGAAGTATGTGTTTTTGCAGTAAAGTTAAGTTGATCTCTGATATTTGTCTTCAGAGCTAGTTGAGGTTCATTAACATATGGGCAAATGGGCTGAGAAGTGACAGATGGAGTTTAGTTCAGATAAATGCGAGGTGCTGCATTTTGGGAAAGCAAATCATAGCAGGACTTATACACTTAATGGTAAGGTCCTAGGGAGTGTTGCTGAACAAAGAAACATTGGAGTGCAGGTTCATAGGTCTTTGAAAGTGGAGTTGCAGGTAGATAGAATAGTGAAGAAGGCGTTTGGTATGCTTTCCTGTATTGGTCAGTGTTGAGTACAGGAGTTGGGAGGTCATGTTGCAGCTGTACACGACATTGATTAGACCACTGTTGGAATATTGCGTGCAATTCTGGTCTCCTTCCTATCGGAAAGATGTTGTGAAACTTGAAAGGGTTGAGAAAAGATTTACAAGGATGTTGCCAGGGTTGGAGGATCTGAGCTACAGGGAGGGGCTGAACAGGCTGGGGCTGTTTTTCCTGGAGCGTCAGAGGCTGAGGGGTGACCTTATGGAGGTTTATAAAATCATGAGGGGCATGGATAGGATAAATAGACAAGATCTTTTCTCTGGGGCCGGGGAGTCCAGAACAAGAGGGCATAGGTTTAGGTAAGAGGGGAAAGATATAAAAGAGACCTAAGGGACAACGTTTTCACACAGGGAGTAGTATGTGCATGGAATGAGCTGCCAGAGGAAGTGGTGGAGACTAGTACAATTGCAACATTTAAGAGGCATTTGGATGGGTATATGAATAGGAAGGGTTTGGAAGGATATGGGCTGGGTGCTGGCAAGTGGGACTAGATTGGGTTGGGATATCTGGTCGGCATGGACAGGTTGGACCGAAGAGTCTGGTTCTGTGCTATACATCTCTATGACTCTATGAACGTACTGTAGTAATTTTAAGAGCAATGTATGCTTCGCTATTCAGAAATTAGAAATGTTGGCTTTTGTTGACATAATCTAAGTGTTTCCACATACAGGTTGTTCTCCTATAACAATGTGGTTGCATTCCAACAAAACCTCACTTAATAGAAAATTGTTTAATATAATCAATGGGGCCTATGGGAAAAGTGGGGTAGGGGGCAAACTATTACTCATGATCACTCAAAAATCACCGAAAAGTCTACTACAACGTATTGCACAGCCTGAAAGAACATATAAATCACATTTATCAAAGAAACAAAAGCAAAGTTTACATAGTACATTTAAAAAATATTGTTAATGTAAGGACAGAGGTCATCATGGTGTGTAAGGTAGACTCCCTCATTCTTGTTAAATGAGCTATATCTCATATTCTCTCCTTACTCTCAAACCGCTTTATCATATGGAGTTTCTCTCCTTGTTATATTGCCTTTCTTTTGAGTTCACCACCTGCAATTTTATCACCAAGTGCTTCTTGCTAACATTCTTTTCACTATGCCCTTCCATTTTTCCAAAAAGAAGGATAATCTAGGAGTAGTGTACATTTCACAGGAGGCTACTCAATGTATCTCTCTCAGATAGCTGTTCTCTGTACTGTCCCTCTCACAGGAAGGTGCTCTATTGGCAGCTGACATTGGCGCATGTGCAGAACAAAGCACGTGAAATGTTCACCATTGAAATTGTGCGATTGTGAACAGAGAAAAGCATTTTCAAAAATACCGTTCCTTAATTCCTCAGCAATGTTATAAGCAAATTGCACATGCAGAACATGCATTATCAGAGAATTATCTATTATGCAATTTAAGACTACTCTTAGCATTCCTTTCATTTTGAAATGTGCTCTGTCTGTGCCGTGCAGTTCTTGTGAGAAGGTTATAGTTGCATTCTCCTTAACCCATTGCTCTATGTTTCAGATAATAGTTATGCTGGCCATATGACAAGTTTGACATTAGCTGGATGACTGTTAACCTGTATGATCTCTGCCACATCTGACTCACCTATTTCCTCCAGGACTTGAGGAGTTGCATCTTCTAAAGGTGACACATCATCATACAAAGATATATTTTCTCCAGAAGCTATACCCTGACAGTCAAAGCTTTCTTATATGGATACTTCCTGTAAAATATTAACTATTTTGCTCGAGTAAGAATTATGAGTTCTGTGGCTCAAAGTTGTTTTTGACTTTTGCATGTACTTTGAACATGTCCTATTTTCTTATGAAATTTGCAGTGGTGCAATGTAAAGTTAGACATTCTTTCTGGTTGTATGGCTTTATTAAACTCCAATTCTGGAACACTGGTTCTAGTGTGAAAGGATTTGAAGACATTTTGTGTTGTGTTTTCACACGATAAAGTCATTTTTTGACTTGAGAAAGTTGAAGAAAACTGGTGGTTTTTTTTGTAAAAGCAAGGTTGGCTGTTAGATCCCATAATTCTCTTGTGCTGATTTCAGATTTCAGTTCTGGATAGCTCCTTCCAGCGTGAAATCATCTTCTGATTATAAAATATCTGAAAGAAATGTATCAAAAATTCTGATGGCAATTCTGTTTTGAATAGTTCTGGTTGTAAATAACTGTAGTCATAAGATTCTTACAATGCATAAAAATAATTGATAAAGTTGTCAACTGCTTCCCCTTGAAGCTATATTCTTCTATTCAGTCTTACTCTCTCCATTATATGATGGATTCCATATCTCTGGTAATTTTCAAATGCCCTTGCAATATTATCAAAGTCATCACTGTCTATCATTTTAAATCACAATCTGCGACTGGACATGCTGAACAAAGAAGTGTGTTCATTTGTTCTTCTCTGAGCTTCTAATGTTGTCCTGAAGGAATTCTGTAAGTCATGAATTGTCTCCGATTTGAGACATCTCCTTGGCAAACTTTTGCTGCACTGCTTCTAATACATATAGATTCCTTTCTTAAAATAACGATACCAATTCTACACACAGCAATCTAGATGTGGTCTCACCTTCACTCGGAACGTCTGAAGAATAGCCTGAAGAATATTGTGTTAATTCTCCTCCCAATAAGATTCTACTAGCTTTCCTAGCTACTTCTGTACGTACATACTAACCTATTATAATAAATAACACAGCATCTCAGTGCTTTGCAATCTATAACCATTTAGACAATATTGATTTATTTTACCCTTCCTGTCAAAATAGACAATTTCACATTTTCCTTGTTATTCTCGATTTATCAGATCTTGCCCACTGACAAACTATCTACAGACCTCTCTACTATCTTTATATCGTCTTCACAATTTTTAAAAAAAATCTAACTTTGTGTCATCAGCAAATTTAACAACTGTACCTTCCGTCCAAGCCATTTATGTAAACCGAAAAAGGTTGAAGTCCCAGCACTGATCCCTTTGGCACACCACTCGTGACATCATGCCAACCTGAAAAAGACCAATACATAACAATGCGTTGCTTCCCATTTGGCAGCCAATCTTCTTTACATGGCAAAACGTTTCCCTTACATCTTGAGTTTTTATTTTCCTTAATAATCTTTGATATGGCACCTTATAAAAGGCCTTTTGGAAATCTCAGTACATCCACAAATTCCCTTTTCTTTACAGTAAAAATTACTTAGAATATAGAACATAGAACAGCACTGTAAAGGAACAGGCCCTTTGGCCCAACATATCTGCAACAGCCATGATGTCATTGTAAACTAATCCCAGCTGCCTGCAGATGATCTGTTTCCCTCACTTCCTGACTTGTTCATGTGCCAACCTAAATGTCTCATAAACTTGCCACTGTATTTGTTTCCACCGCCTCCCCTGGCAGTGTGTTCTTGGCTTCTATCAACCTCTGCATAAAAGACTTTCCACATACATCTCCTTTAAATATCCTCCCCCTCTGTCCTTAAACCTATATCCCCCATGCATTTAGCACTTCTACCCTGGGAAAAAGACTCTGAGTATCAAGCAAATCTTCTTCAATGAATTCCAATAGATTTCTTTAAACTTATCCAAGTGCCCTGAACAAACTTTTTAACGGTACCTAACATTTTTTAATGACAGATTTTAAGGCTACTTGGCTTGTGGTTTCCTGTTTTCTGTTTTTCTCCTTTTCTGAATGAAGACAATACAGTTGCTATCCTCCAGTCAAATTTGACCATCATTAAAATCAAGTCAGTTTTGTAAAATTAAAACAATGCATCAAGTATCTCTGATGAAGGTAAGGACTGTCAATTTGTCTTGTTTTCCTATTTTTCTTTGTGGCTTTCACACCCTTTTTAACAGATGAATTATTTGTGTCCTTTCTGCTTCTTCTTTCTGAGATTCACACTTTTGTAAACAGCAAAACAGAGAGTCACACAACTTGACTCCTTCATACTATTTTGGTTGCACAACAAAGTTGTTTTAAAACAACAAAAAAAAACAGAAGTCACTGGAGAAATTCAACAGGTTTGGCAGCATCTGTGGAGAGAAATCGTCCGTTTTCACTTCAAAAATGTTTATTTCTAATAAGCTCCTATTGCCTTTGACTTTGCCACTCTTAATATCCAAATTATGCAACCAACATAACACTTTTTTCAATGTGTCTTTTCTTCCACGTACTTCTCATCTTTTCTTAATAATTTTAAACATTGCCCTCAGAAATAAATGAGAAATTTTTGGATTTGAAACAAGTGCATGTGAATGTTCTGTCTGCAAAAAACAGGGGTTTTTCTCTCTTCTTTGTGTTAATATGTATAGTTTCCAGTACAGACAAATGCAATGGAGATTTTGAGCCTGACTGACATTCTAAATTGGCTGCTCATCTCAACAAATGAGGTGGTAGCCATTTTTTGATTGATTTCTCAGGGCAACATCTTGTCCAATTGGAGTCAACCTGCTGTTGGCTGCCTGTCATTCACTGGTACAGTCTCCATGACAACACATTGACGAATCAGCATCCACTTGCCAACTAATCATTAAATATTGCTTTCCTTATATTTTGGTCATTTTGTAAATTGTCAGGAGGAGTGCACGACAAAATGCTTTGACAATGTCTATATTTTCTTCAGCAATATTCAACTTCTATCTGCTTTGAATTTCTACATGTAAGCTTAGCAGTTATATTGCTCTGCAACCTTTTTTAAGTACTGCCTGTTCTTTTCACAGAAGGTGACTTTCTCTGTATGCTTTGAAGCTGTCCAATATTTAAAGATATAAATGACAGTCGTCTTACTGGAATACTTTTCGTCTTTCTTTTGCTCAGATGGCTGTAAATTTTGCAGATGAGTTGTTCTGAAAACCACCAATGCTAGCATATCATATGAAATAGTAATGCCCACCAGAGGCGACCACAGTATATGTTGTGGTCCTGTACATTAAAACAATCTGAGATGCCTTGCATATATTTACAACCACCAATCCTCTCATTAATCCAAGTTGCTGATACCATGTGGGAAGGATGCCCATACAAAGTCTTTCATAGAAAAGCAGCTCAGTCTTGTTGACCAGAGTAGATTGATTGCATAGTATTTAATAACTAGTTATATTACATTTGTATTACATAATAATCTGCTGCAAAACCAAGTTTAAGGATAAGTTCACATCACTGTGTAGTTACTGGAACTTGGCAGTCAAATAAAATCTTGGGATTGGTTCTTTCAAGTTCACACTAGTTAGATTTTCCTGAACAATCCTTTATACTCTGATGGATGGAGCTTATCTCATGATGTTAGTTAACCTTTTCAGATACTGTTCTATACAACTCACATACTGTAGTTACTGTATACATGAGGATCTTGGAGGAGTTATCTCTGTCTCTAGCTGCTGTGATTCCAATCTACTAGCAGAATCTCTTCTGCATATTACTGAGGGCACTGTAACATCACTCCCCAGAGGCTTATTTACATATTCTTTAAAGCCACACCATGCAGTTTTCTATCTAGAGCAGAGTGCCTCAAACCACTTGGATTGTTGCAATATTATCAAATATTAAATATTAGAGGAATGTTTCTAACATACCTTTTGGAGATGATATCGAACCTTAGGACTAACTGCAAAAAATCATCCCCATAAATGTTTATTTGACAGCCTGCCTATTTTCCCATTTTTTGCTGTATAGAAAAGTTTTGTTTCACTCAGCATTACAAACTCAGAATTTAATGGTGGTTAGCAACTCACAACATTGAATCTGTTTCACACAACAAACAGCAGGAGACATTCTTAAACATGGAGCTAAATCTGTGTGTGTAACTTCATAGCACAGCGTGTTTGTTCATCAATCTGTCTTCATTTTTGTTGACTGACATTCTTTTATTATTTAATTACAAATGTAATTGTAGATCTGACACAATCACATGCAGAATTCCTTAGTTGCATACAGCTTCAGAATACAAAATCCATCATCCAAACAGAAATCTGATCCAAGCATACAGTTCACAGAGTCAGATCAGGATTATATGCACTAAAAATACTCTTTGAATACTTTGTTGTTAATACTTTTCCCCTCATGTTAGTTTCAGGAAATTCATGAATGATTCTTCTGCCAACATGCTGCTTATTATCTTCTGTGATGCTCAAAACACTTTGGGCTTCTTGCTTAAATGTTGTCATTGTCATCCTTTAGCTTTATAAGTTCATCAGATATAGGAGCAGAATTGGACCATTGAGTCTACTCCGCCATTCAATCATGGATGATATGATCCTCACTCCCATTTTCCTGTCTTCTCTCCACAACCTTTTGACACATTTCCAGCTAAAACTCTGTCTAACCCCTCTTTAAATTTATTCCCTGTCCCAGCATCCACCGCACTTTGGAGTAGCGAATGCCACAGATTCACAACCCTTTGGAGAAGTAGTTTCTCCTCAATGCTGTTTTAAATTTGTTACCCCTTATCCTAAGACTATGACCTCTCATCCTAGAATGCCCACAAGGAGGTTGTTTTGTGCTATGGTGATCAGTTGTACTAAACGTCATCTGGTATGATCTCGGGCTCCACTCTGGCATGGCAGTTGCTGTAGAATTTGCTGCAGTTTGGCTAATGGCTCAAGTGGCCAATTCACTGTCTCTTTTCTCTGGATCTTCTTCTTTACCAGCTGAATATGTTTGTCTCACCGATTACTTCCAGATGTCATGGCCATCAATAACAACCTCCCTGTTGTCAGTGTGAATATCAGCCATCTTCATATTTCGCTTATGCAGTTCCTTATAATAGAGATCATGGATACCAGTAGCCAGGGACCCTGTTCAGAAAGTCTTTATTTAAACACTATACTCCAATGACCATATCTGAGTCAAAGTTGATGTAGTTGGCATGGCATTTTGTGAATGTTGATGGACTAAGCACGTGTTGGGACCTCCGGGTTGGAGACCTGGTCCTGTGAAGAAATACATGAAAGACAGGCAAGGTGGAATCTGTTCAGCATTTTCTCCTGCGAAGTGTATGTTTTCCAGGTCTCACCACTAAAGAGCTATGCACTGAAGACTCTGGCTTATTCACTTACAGTTTTGTGTTCTCACTTATTCTGCTGATTTCAACACTGTCTAATTCAGTTTGGATATAATAGCTGCAGCACTTTTGCATTGCACATATTGATTTCTGCAACAGATTTCAGGTGATTATGGAACTTAGATGAGTGAAGCTACCAACAACTACCAATGGGTGGCACGGTGGCTCAGTGGTTAGCACTATTGCCTCAGAGTGCCAGGTACCTGGGCTTCATTCCAGACTCATGCCTGTCTGTGTGGAGTTTGCACATTCTATATGGGTTTCCTCCAGTTTCCTCCCACAATTCAAAGATGTATAGGTTAGGCGAATTGGCCATACTGAATTGCTCATAGTGTTCAGGGATATGAAGGCTATGTGCATTAGTCCGGGATAAATATAATATAATAGGGTAGGGGAGTGGGTCTGGGTTGGTTACTCTTCGGAAGGTTGGTGTGGACTTGTTGGACCAAAGGGCCTGTTTCCGCATTGCAAAAATTCTATTCTATTCTGACTGGCATCGGCACATTGTTAGTGTTGCTAGATTATGGTCTGGCAACATCTGGACTATAATATTTGTCTTCCTGATGTTGATAGTCAAACCAAACACCTTACTCATGTCATAGAGTCATAGAGATGTACGGCATGGAAACAGACCCTTTGGTCCAACCCATCCACGGCGACCAGGTATCCCAACTCAATCTAGTGCCACCTGCCAGCATATCCCTCCAAACCCCTCCTATTCATATACCCATCCTAATGCCTCTTAAATGTTGCAATTGTACCAGCCTCCACCACTTCCACTGGCAGCTCATTCCATACATGGACCACCCTCTGTGTGAAAAAGGTGCCCCTTAGGTCTCTTTTATATCTTTCTCCTCTCACCCTAAACCTATGCCCTATAGTTCTGGACTCCCCGTCCCCAGGGAAAAGACTTTGCCTATTTACCCTATTCATGCCCCTCATGATTTTGTAGACCTCAATAAGGACACCCCTCAACCTCTGATGTTCCAGGGAAAACAGCCTCAGCCTATTCAGCCTCTCTCCATAGCTCAAATCCTCCAACCCTGGCAACATCCTTGTAAATCTTTTCTGAACCCTTTCAAGTTTCACAACATCTTTCTGATAGAAAGGAGACCAAAATTGCATGCAATATTCCAACAGTGGCCTGACCAATGTCCTGTACAGCTGCAACATGACCTCCCAACTCCTGTACTCAATACTCTGACCAATAAAAGAAAGCATACCAAACATATTCTTCCCTATCCTATCTACCTGTGGTTCCACCTTCAAGGAGCTATGAACCTGCACACTAAGGTCTCTTTGTTCAGCAATACGCTCTAGGACCTTACCATTAAGTGTATAAGTCCTGCTAAGATTTGCTTTCCCAAAATGCAGCACCTCGCATTTATCTGAATTAAACTCCATCTGCCACTTCTCAGCCCATTGGCCCACCTGGTCAAGATCCTATTTTAATCTGAGGTAACCTTCCTCGCTGTCCACTACACCTCCAATTTTGGTGTCATCTGCAAACTTACTAACTGTACCTCTTATGCTCGCATCCAAATCATTTATGTAAATGACAAAAAGTAGTGGACCCAGCACTGATCCTTGTGGCACTCCACTGGTTACAGGCCTCCAGTCTGAAAAACAACCCTCCACCACCACCCTCTGTCTTCTACCTTTGAGCCAAGTTTGTACCCAAATGGCTAGTTCTCCCTGTATTTCGTGACATTTAACCTTCCTAACGAGTCTCCCATGGGGAACCCTGGCAAACGCCTTACTGAAGTCCATATGAATCACATCTACTGCTCTGCCCTCATCAATCCTCTTTGTTACTTCTTCAAAAAACTCAATCAAGTTTGTGAGACATGTTTTCCCACGCAGAAAGCCATGTTGACTATCCCTAATCAGTCCTTGCCTTTCCAAATACATGTATATCCTATACCTCAGGATTCCCTCCAACAACTTGCCCACCACCGACGTCAGGCTCACTGGTCTATCGTTCCCTGACTTGTCCTTACCACCCTTCTTCAATAGTGGCACCACTTTAGCCAACCTCCAGTCTTCTGGTACCTCACCTGTGACTATCAATGATACAAATATCTCAGCAAGAGGCCCAGCAATCACTTCTCTAGATTCCTACAGTGTTATAGGGTACACCTGATCAATTCCTGGGGATTTATCCACCTTTATGCGTTTCAAGACATCCAACACTTCCTCCTCTGTAATATGGACAAATTTCACTGTTTGTTAATTTTCCCAGTCACACTCTGATGTCCAGCGATACATGAATTCAAACAGCAAAGGCAGTACTGTGCAGGTTCACTCTGGTGTCAGTTTCTTTCTCTCTCTCCTGCACTGTCCTCACCATGTGTTTCCTTTGTTCTTCTCCCTTTTAAAACTGCTGTTGTTTTGACATTTTTTATCCAAAGTTCCAAAACAATGCAACAGCATATAAACAGTAATTGCTGCTCCTGGAATTCGAGGAAATCACCTCCAGCATCTAAAATACCTCAAAAAAGGAGCAGCTGTTACAGCCAGAAATTTTTCCCATCCTCCATCTTGGATTACCTGTGGGAGAGTCTATCCATTTGCTTCTGAAGGTTTGACTCAAAATGGAGTGCTATTGTAGTATCATGAGTATAGAGCAACTTGTTGATGAAGACTTAGAGCAAGACTGAATGGATCTTGTGTGAGCAAGGTTAAACAGATTTTCACCAGTTCTGGTATGTAAGTGAACACGCTCCAGAACTGAACTGAAGGCATATGACAACAACAAAGAAAATAATATCCCAAAGAGTTTCAGTGCCAGAATGCAGCCCTGTCTGACCCCACTGCAGATTGCAAATGTTTTGAATGCTGCTGCATTATAGTTAACCTTAGCTATAACACTGTCATGGAAAAAGGAGATTACACTGACCAGATTAGGAAGGTTATCAGTTTTTACAAAGTTTAAATAGACTGCCACTACTTACACGGTCAAATTAGATCGACTTGATCACTAGTGCATGTTAGACTTCTTGTTTCATGTTTATATGCTATGCATGTAAGGTCTCAATCTTCACAGACAGAAGTTCGATCATTATACTTATTAAATTTTGGTTTCCAGTCTCCATTGTTTGCAGTGTGACTTACATTTATCTTTATCTATTGTCTTTGTTCGCTATTGAATTTAGGAAGAAGTATGCGTGAAGACAAAATCGTGAACTCAATTCTATAAACAGCACTACACTCAAAGCATATGACCCTTAGGACAATTTAAAATAAGTTTAAAGTCATGCATTGGCATTCTTATAATATAATAAAGTGGAAGTAGGAGGCAGTAATTTTTATATTTTAATTTATATATAGTAGTACTATAACTAAGCCTTTACTTAATTTGCATTTGTAGCAATTAAATTCAAATTAAAGCATATTTGGGGATTCGAAAGCAGCTGTTTGAGACTGAAATTCCTCAGTGAATGAAGCTGCCTGATGTAGTAATTAAATAGAAACATTCAATTACAAAATGATGGCCTGGACTCAAAAGCCAGCCTGAGTGGGTGGGGTGGGAATGGTTTCAGATCTAAATAATTGATAAGAGCAACTGGAATTGTTTTTATTCTTTCTACAAATAGATGGAGACCTTGAACTTAGTCTTGATCAACTGCTTAGGCATAAATGTGTAAAGTATCTGAAAGCTTTAAAGTCTTTGTTCCATGATTTCATGACTGTTTTTCAGATGGGTTAGTACCTACATTAAATAGCAGACAAAGATTATTCATGTGTTAATTCTCTATATATTAATGTTCAAATATCCTTATTTAAAATCAATAGAAAGATAAATATTATGACTCTGATAATCGCAAAGATCATCTGTACTCTAACAGTCTTGCTTATGAAATTGTAACAAGTATTCTGTTTGTGGCATCGATTTGAGGCAATTAGCATGATATTCAAATGTGCTTCAATTTCTAAACTGTACAGTTTGAATTCCGGACATGTCAAAGTTGCTTTTTGTGATAGTCTTGCCTCTATCTGTGGTTCACAAAAGAAAGGTTCCTTCCATTTCTTTCCCACTGTTCCTTTCTTACTTAAAATAAAGTTTTCATGGTGGAATAATTCAGGTTTTGTGAACAACATTGCCACTTCTTTGTCAGAAATGGCACTATGACAACACTGAGGTATAGAAATATTTATTGAAGCTGCACAATTTTTAAAGAAACCATCTTTTTACTAGAAAATAAATTCCCACCTGTCAAAGAGTCAACAATGCATGTCAAAGTATTAGTGGAAAGCATTGATATTCCAATGAGAACCCAACTCCTCCACAGGGATCTGAAACTGTGATAGCTTCTTGAGAAAAAAACTATTCCAGTGAAACCATCAATGCTAGGCAATGCCACGGAATAATGTA
Organism: Chiloscyllium punctatum; assembly: GCF_047496795.1. Lineage (NCBI taxonomy): Eukaryota > Metazoa > Chordata > Chondrichthyes > Orectolobiformes > Hemiscylliidae > Chiloscyllium > Chiloscyllium punctatum. The sequence goes on along the minus strand of NC_092742.1, from coordinate 72,189,645 downwards.
AAATAGAACAAATTGTTTAATTAAAGCAACGAAAATCATTAAATGAAGCAACCATCAAAAGACAGCACACATACAATGAACTGCATGGAAATGACAGCAAGAACAGTTCATTTGGCCCAACAAGTCTCAGCCAACTGTTATGTTCTGCCTAAGCCTTCTCTCATCATATTTCGGCTAATCCTATCAAATTTCTCTTTATTTCTCTCTCATGGACTTTATATTTTCATTTCTATGTACCTACGAAAGATATAAGGAGAATTTCTCAATATATTGAAAAAAAGCAAACAACATGATTGAAATATTTGTCCCTATAGCGTCCTTCCTAAGCAGCGCTTCAAAGACTTTTGTTGATATATTAGGCAATGGCATGGGTCATTGTCTTCACAGTTTCCACAGCATTCCTCATTGCTATTGAGAAGAATGGTGTGTGACCCTATTCAGGTAGGAGCTCTGTGGTGGTGTCTATCCTTGACAAATAAATAATGTCTAGGTGACACTGCTGGAAGTGATACTACATGAACTCACTTTCACTCTCTCACCGCAGCCCCCACCCACCTTCAATCTTTGAAACGGCGTTAAAAAAGCAAATGAATTTGAAAGTAATCGGTTAAAGCTTGTATTATTTTTTGACATAGTATCTCTGACAGGGTTACTGCTCGAAAACAAAGATAACTTGGAAAGTTGGGAGGGAGAAAATAGATGTTTGTAAATACACAAATTTAACTGTGACCTCAATAGGAAGTTTGTTTTTCAAAACCTTGTCACTTGACATTAAAACAACTTGAACCATGTAAATGAGACATAAGGCCAAATGTCAGGTAAGTTGACCTATTCCTCCAGAGTGGTTCACATGAACAACAGGAAACAAATTTCTAGTCCAAGCACTATTGAATTAAAAGACTATAAGTTTGGGCAGAAAGAGAGATATATACTTGAATATAAATCATATCAAAACTAAATTGTGTGATAAATATTCTTGCGCTGTGGGTACTGCTGTGCTAAAACTGGAATAGATGAAATAGTTGTAATGTTGAAGAATATTGTAAAAGTCAAAAATATTCTTGAAATAACAGCAATTGCCGAAAGGTAATTCTCTGTGTCAACTAGCTACTCAGCAACTGGTCATTCAAGGCATCATTAATAACCTATGAATAGTAGGAAAAAAAGGCACTTTCTAAGCCTGTAGGCATTTTGCAGTATTACTCCCATTGTAAAACTCATCCAGCCCTTAATAATTTACCTGACAGAAAAACAAACAATTGTGCAAGTGTATGAACAGCTCTGGCAAAAAAATTATATAAACAACTGCAGAGCAGACTGCTGCCTGCCGGATTAACAAATGATGCACCTTTATAAATAAAATCATGTCCAAGTTTTGACCTAGGTGTTTGGGATGTAAAAGGTTGTAAAGGTAAAGTGACAACAGCAAGCAGATATGTGATTAAATGTTGGGAAAATATATTGAGCTGCACATTAAAACAACAGTTGATACAATTTTGTAGTCTCCAGAGGAGCCATCAATGAAACCTCTACCCTTGAAAACAGAGCCAAAGCTGTGGTGAAAACATTAAACCCTAACAAAGCATTGGGAGCAGATGGTATCCCAGATGAACTGCTGAAGCTGGTGCAGACATAATACTTAGTTCTTTCATGCAAATTATGTAATTTAATTTGGCATAACATCATATACCCAATAGAATAGGTCAGAAAAATATTTCTGGCTGCCACAAAAGAGATCACAGAAAATGTAATAATTAAGAAACAGTTGGGATGATTGGTCAAGCAACCAAAATTGGTCGCTCTTTTAGTCCCTCAATGTTCAGGATGACTTGCTTCCACACAAGTATTAGGAGTTCTGAGATTGTTGATAAACCCAAAGGCCAATCAGCAGATTCTGCGAGAGGTATTTTGAAGGCCACATAGAGGAGCTGTTTGGATTCATTTCAGCACCTTAACTTCACCCCTGCATGTTACTACTGAAGTTCCACAATGTGTTTGTTGCCTTGCTGAATGTTCTTTATTTTAGTTGATCACATACCAGAGTTTCCTAATAACTGATGGGCATGTTTAACTTCTTCAGGGATGAATTCCTGAAAGTGCTTCTGCTGTTTCTGTGGGATTCTCCTGCTGTGACCAGGTGCAGAGGAGCATAGTTGTTTTGGAATCTGGTGTTGGACATAGGAATTATACACCCCGACCAGAAAAACTCAACTGATTTTGCGTGATTAATATCTTGATACTGAGCATGTTGGCTTGAGTAATAATATTATTGTTGAATCATTTTACTTGACAGATTTGGAGGCTCTTGCAAAGGCACCATTAGTAATACTTCTCAGGTATCTAGCAGTGCAGGCTCTAGGTTGTCCAAGACTCTGAAGCATCTAGGAGCATGAGGATCATTGTTGCCTCGTAAATCAAGACCTTAGTCTGGGGTTTGAGATTATTGTGCTCAAATACTCTTGCCTTTAGTCACCAGAATCTGAGCTGGTATACTAGAGTTTGTGACTTTGTTTTGGAACTTCTGTCAACTTTCATCGAGAAATAGTGATTTTCCAAGCCCTAATTGTTCATCTTAATTGATGGGATTTGTGCAGTTGGGGTCTGTTAGGGGAGCAAATGTCCAAGAATTTATTGTTCCCTGGTGGTCTAGTGATTCGGCGCTCTTACTGCGCAGCCCAGGTTCGATTCCTGGTCAAGGAATTTAAAGGACAGCATGGTGGCTCAGTGGTTAGCACTGTTGCTTCACAGCCCCAGAGACCTGGGTTTGATTCCAGCCTCGGATGACTGTGTGGAGTTTGTATATTCTGCCTGTCTCTGCATGGGTTTCCTCCGAATGCTCCAGTTTCCTCCCACAGTCCAAAGACGTACAGGTTAGGTGAATTGACCATGCTAAATTGCCCATAGTGTTTGGGGATGTGTAGTTTAGATGCATTCATCAGCGATAAATAGAGGATAATAGGGTGGGGAATGGGACTGGGTGGGATACTCTTCGGTATGGACTTGTTGGACTGAAGTGCCTGTTTCCATACTGTAGGTATTATATGATTCTATGAAATTTAACCCAAGTCATATCAAAATCATGTGACGTTAAATAGCTTTTTTTTGGAACAAGTTGCTATCAAATAGTCACAATTTTATTGTGTCTAAAAAAGGAAGGATGATCTGCTGGTTCGCTCACAGTCTGGAAAGTCACTCAGTACAGTGACCGGGCAAGTTAACCACGGCAGAAGCTGACAACAAAAAAGTCATTTACATGACATGATCCAGTGTCTGACGTCTCAGCTGACATGATGAATGACAATAAGGGGATGCAATTCATAAACCTACTGATGCCCAACTTGAGTACAGGACTGACAGCAAGTTTGGATATTGTGAGCAAATTATTGTGAAGCTCGCAGTTAGCTAACAAGAATATAAATTATTTAAACCAAAGATCGAACAGATCAGAGAATCAATTATTCATTGTTTTAAAAATGTTACCAGAACATTTTGTAAGCTTTCTAACTTCTTGTCCTGTGTAGTGATTGTAACGAGGTCAGCCAGATGGACCTTACAGACCGAGTTCCCTGTCTAGACCAGATTAACAGCCCAAATCAGGGAACCATAGCTGACAGATAAGAGCAGGAGAATCAGACATCATGTTCACTCAGAGAGCTGGCTCTGTGGGAGCTGGATCAGTGTCAAGGTTTCTCCATGTGTAAATAAAAGGTGACCTGGGGAGGGCTTACTGGCCTCTGTGGAGTTACTCAGTGGCAATTAGAGAAAAGCATGCTCATGCAAAAATCCACACACAACAGTTATCTTTCAGTTGAGGTAAACATTTCTGGTATCATGCTGTTATTTGAGAAGCTTGACTCATTTGATCCTGCTAAGATTGGGCCCGGTATGTGGTAAGACTGCATTATTTTTTCCAGGCAAATGATATTGGCCCAGAAGAAAAGCAATGAGTAATTCTCCTGACAGCTTGTGGACTTATGGCTTTTTCAGTTATTAGGAGCCTAACATTCCCATTGGGACCAGATACTAAAACCTTTCAAGAGTTGATGGATTTTGTGAAGGAATATTACAATCCCAAACCTCTCCTAATTCTGAGATGCTATCAGTTTTACTCAGCAGTTTGAGTACTAGAGGAATCCGTATCAAGACCCTTAATGAGGTTAAGATAATGGGAAGAGGCATTTGACTGTGGTTTAACCTTGAATGAGATGTTGAGAGATGTTTTGATATGTGGTACTAATGATGCAACCATTCAAAAGTGTCTACTGGCTGAAGACCAACTCAAACAGGCACTACAACTGGCTTTATCATTGGAAAACACAGCAAGTGGAGTATGAGTTGCAGGGTATTATAATGGAACTGGACACGCTCACCAATCTGACTGCACTTGGGAACCACCACTTGAGTGAAGGCAATTGCATAGCTTCACTCAGGTCATATCCTGAAAGGAGGGACTATAGGAGGGACTATAGCCCACAGCAAAACCCCAAAACAAAGCCAGGCCTTGGATAAATGGTTGAAATTTTCTTGAGGATCTGGGCTGGCAAGCCATTGTAGTTGCTGCCAGTATGTAGACTCAAGACAGCAAGAGTCCCACTCGACGTAAATTGAGAATAGAACTCATAGACCAGTATCCAGGAGAGAGCACACCCTGGAAGGTCCATCTATATCTGGTTTGGAACAGTTAAATTGCTTAGTAACATCCCAATCAGAACCAAGCAAAATAAATATCTGGTTAAATGGTCACCTGGTTGATATCGGCACACCCATTTCAGTGATCGCAGAAGACAGCTTTAACAAAATTTGTTCTGGACTCCAGTCCTTAAGTTTGCACAAGACCTTGGCTAGACTGAGAACCTATATTGGGGAACTTTTACAGATTGTGAGTACAACTCCAGTTTTGTCTTATATACGAAGTAGTTGGTGCAGTTACATTTGATTGTAATGAAATGCTCAAGCCAAGCTTGATAGGACAAAATTGGTTGTGAGACATTCACCTTGATTGGTTTACCACTTTTCAATGAGAAAATGGCTGCCTGAGTGAAGTCCTAATTAAATACCCCGCCATTTTTCAGGAAGGTCTACGGACTATCAGTCACGAAGCACCTAGCCAATCTAATCCCATTTTCCAAGCTGTTAACCCATAACCTTGTATGCTATGTCACTTCAAGTGATCCTCTAAATACTTCATACATATGATGGTTCCTGCCTCTACCACCCTTCCAGACAGAGAGATTGAAAAGACATCTTCTTCAAGTCCCCTCTAAACCTCCTGATCTATACTTTAAATGTATTCCTCCAGGTTTTTCAAAAATCCTTACAGTGTGGAAGAAAGCCATTCAACCGATTATGCCACACTGACCCTCCCACCATCTTCCACTCCCCCCACCACGAGTATACATATAGACACACACACACACACACACACACACACACAAAACATCCCTGCACACTGTGGGTAATTTGGCATGGCCAATCCACCTAACCTGCACATTTTTGGACTGTGGGAGGAAACCGGAACGCCTGGTGGAAACCCACACAGACACAGGGAGAACGTGCAAACACCACACAGACACCCAAAACTATATTAAATCTGGATCCCTGGCTCTGTGAGCAGCAGTGCTGCCTTTTGATCTAAGAGGAAAAGTATCTTCCTTTTTGTCATAACTCTGTATACCACAATGAGAATCCCCTCAGCTTTCAATGTTGTAAAGAAGAACTATCTTCATTGTTGAAACACTTCAGCCTTTGCAACATCCTGGTGAATCTGCTCCATACCCTGTCTAGTAAAATCATACCCTTCCTATGTACAGCATCAAGAACCGCATACAGTTGTAGCCTAATTTAACATTTCATGTTCAGCTACATCATAACGTCCCTGCTCTTGCATTCAATGCTTCGATTAATAAAGGCATGTATCCCATATTCCTTGTAATTACCTTAGATTTCTTACTTGTTGCCTTCAAGAATCCATGGACTTACATACCAAGGTCCCTCTGATTCCCTGTACTTGTTGGAATTTTACCATTTATCATGTCCCACTTGCCTCATTAATCCTCTTAAAGAACATCACTTCATACTTTTCAGAAATAAATTCTATTTGTCACTGTTCAGCACATCTGACCAGCCTATCCATGTCGTCCTGTAGTCTAAAGGTTTCTCTGCTCACTACTTACATCACCACTAATTTTTGTGTCATCCGCCAACTATCTGATCAGTCCTCCTGCATAGATCAGCCGTGCACACCACAAAAAGTAACCCAACACCAAACCTCACAGTATGACACTGGAAACAAGTTTTGGGTCACAAAAAAACACCCTTTAACCATCATCCTCTGCCTCCTGCCACTAAACCAATTTTAAATTCAAGTTTTCAAATTGCTTTGGATCCTTGTAAAATCCCTGTCCATGTCAAAAAATGATTTCCTCCAACATAGCCATCTATCAAAGAATTGCTTTGTTCTACTATTTTAAGAATTCACCAGCAAATCACTCAATTGTTTAACATCAAATTACATATTTTAAACCTACTGGGGTAGTGTCGCAGTAACAAAAATCACAGGGAGGGGGCAAGGGCCTTACATTTTTTTAAATCCCCCCAGCCCTGCACTGTAGAAGCACACAGCTTTCTTTTGAAAACCTAATTATCCAATTAACTAATTAAATAAACATCGATTAACAGACATGGTTCACCAAGGGCAGAGTTTCAATAACAAAAAGCAAAAATGGGAGGAGGTTGAATCAAGTGGAGTTGGTGGGAAACCTATGCATTCCAGCCCCTTTTGGTGTCCACCTCTCTCTAAAGACCTGAAGGCACAGGTGAACACCACATGTTCCCTTACACTCAGGTATAAAGTAGCCACAGGAGAGGGGACAGGCAATCGAGAATTACAACCCCCACCCCCTCCACAGCCCAATGCCTGGACCAGTTGATGGCTATTTTAACCAGACCCAGGAGAAGGATCCAGCTCTTGTTGTTTATTCATTGGATGTGGGCAGCACTGGTTGGGCCATTATTTATTGTCCAACGTTAATTTCCAATTTCACAGGGAGCAGTTAAGAGCCTCTAACACTGCCGTGGGTCTGGGGTTACGTATAGGCCAGACCAACTAAGGATGGCAGGTTTCCTTTCCAAATTAACATCAGTGAACCTGAAAAGTTTTTACAGCAATCATTTCGTTGACATTACAGCGTCTTGCCCAGCATTTGTACTGAGTTCAAATTTCACTATCTGCCATGATGGCATTTAAACCCAGAACATAGTCTGGGCTTCATGCTTACTCGGCTGCTGAGACTACCACTTGCCCAACGATCCTGCACAATTGTTTTGGAAAAAAACGCTTCTAATAATAGTTAAATCGCCATCCAATCACCCTTGTTGCTAAGTAAAATATCAATTCATTGGGGCAGTGCAGCATTAGCAAAGGGAAGGGTAGGGAAAAAATGAGGAGATTAATTTAAAAATGGAGTTGGAGTTGTGGACCAAGCTTTTGTAAGTAACTGACAACTGAAGGAACCGATTAGGAGATAGAATCCAGGCCTCCTGAGCCAGAGGTAGGAACACTATCACTTTATAACATGACACTCAATCATAAAGTAAAAGGAAGTTACAGCAGAGGTAGAAGTTATTATCACTGTAATAAGGTGAGTATACTATGCAGATATTTTAAAATTCATCTATTCAGATGTGTTATGACATATCTGTGGAGTTCTATGATTAGATTCCAGGCCATCCAGCTCAGAGGTAGGGACACGAGCACTGTGCCACAAAAGCTCTTAACTGGGATATCATAAGGATGTAAGTGTAGAAAAGCAGAATGGCTGAGGATAGGATCTTGAATAGAACGGACCTCCCTTGCTTTTGTGGGATATGGAGTTTGCTGGCTGGCTAACATTTATTGCCTGTCCCTAGTTGCCCTTGAGAAGGTGGTGGTGAGCTGATTTCTAGAACTGTTGCAGTCCACCAGCTGTGGATTGTCCCAAAATTGCATTAGGGAGGGAACTTCAGGATTTTGACCCAACGGTAGTGAAGGAATGGCGATATTTTTCCAAATCAGGATGGTGAGTGGCTTGTATGGGAACTTGAAGGTGGTAATGTTCCCATGTGCCTGCTGCCCTTGTCCTTCTAGAAGTGGTGGTGGGTTTGGAAGGTGTTGTCTGACAATCTTTGGTGAATGTCTGCAATGCATCTTATAGATAGTGCACACTGCTGCTACTGAGCATTTGTGGTGGAAGAAGTGGATGTTTGTGGATGTGATGCCAATCAAGTGGGCATCTTTGCTCGGAATTGTGTCGGGCTTCTTGAGTATTGTTGGAGCTTCATACATACAGGTTCATTGGGGGTACTCCAACACAGTCCTGACTTATGCCTTGTTGATAGTGAACAGCTTTTTTGGGGGTCAGGATATGAATTACTCAATGACTTATACCTAGCATCTGACCTGCTGTTGTAGCCATTGTGTTTATATGGCAAGTCCAGTTGAGCTTCTGGTCAATGCTAACTCCCAGGATGTTGATAGTGGGGGACTCAGTGATGGTAACATGATTGAATGTCAAAGGGTAGTGGTTACATTGTTTCTTATTGATGATGGTCATAGCCTGGCAATTGTGTGGTTTAATGTTACTTGTCACTTGTCATCCCAAGTCTGAATATTGTCCAGATCTTGATGCGTTTGGACATTGGCTGCATCAGGGTCTGAGGAGTTGTGAATGGTGCTGAGCATTGAGCATTAATTGGTGAACATCCTGACTTCTGACCTTATGGAAGAGAGAAGACCATTGGTGAAGCAGCTGAAGATGGTTGGGCCTAGAGACACTACCCTGAGGAACACCTGCTGAGATGTCCTGGAGTTGAGATGACTGATCTCCAACAACCATGATCATCTTCCCATGTGCCAGGTCTGACTCCAATCAGTGGAGAACTTGCCCTCTGATACCCATTGATTCCAGTTTTGCTCAGGCTCCTTGATGCCACAGTCAGTCAGATGCAGCCTTGATTTCAAAGGCTATCAGTTTCACCTTCCCTCTAGAATTCAGCTCTTTGGTCCATGCTGGAACCAAAACTCTAATGAGGTCAGGAGCTGAGTGGCCCTGGCAGAAATTAAACTGGGTGTGACCGCACAGGTTATGGCTGAGCAGGTGCTGCTTGGTAGCACTGTTGATGACACCTTCCATCAATTTACTAATGATTGATCACCATTAGCCATGTGGGTGGTACAGCTAGCATCCCCATGGTGATCGATGACGTCACTTCCGCCCCCATCACGGCCGCTTCCACAGCCACTTCCGTCCTGACAATTCCTCATGCACCACATGAGACATCATTTCCGCCCGCCACGTCATCGATGACATCACATGCTCAGCAACTTCTGCCCCCCCACTGCTGTGTTTGCCACCACTTCTGCCCCCACCAATGCCACTCACCTGCATACTGCTGACACCCCCCCACAGGTCCCATTGTCACCATCCCCGCCCCCCCATAACCCCAAGGGGAACATCCCCCCCGCTCATGACTCTAACCCCATTCCCCCTACCACCACGCCCACTCCAGTTACAGGCTCCGCCCCCACTCCCAGCTCCACACCTCCACCAGGTCCTAGCTCCCAGTGCTGCCGAGTTTTCACCATCCCTCCAGACCTCCCCCTCACTGGGGACAAACGATCAGTCCTCAGCAAAGGCCTTACCTTTTTCCCCCTGTGCCCACACATCAATCAATTTAATATGCGTTGTGACGTCAAACACTTCTTCCACCGCATCCGCCTCCGAGCTTACTTTTACAATCAGGACTCCCGCCCACCTTCCGAGGACCCCTTCACTTGCCTCCAACACACTCCATCCACCTGGACACCCTGCGCTGGCCTATTACCTGCCCTCGACCTCTTCATTTCCAATTGCTGCTGAGACATTAACCACCTCAAACTATCTACCCCCCCTCCCCCAGTCCAACCTCTCACCCTCACAACATGCAGCCCTCCACTCCCTCTGCTCTAATCCCAACCTCACCACCAAACCAGCAGATAAAGGGGGTGTAGTGGTAGTTTGGCACACTACATCGCTGAAGCCAGACGCCAACTCAAAGACACCTCCTCCTCCCGCCCCCTCGACCATGACCCTACACACCATCACGAAACTATCATCTCCCAGACTATACAGAACCTCATCACCTCAGGAGATCTCCCACCCACAGCTTCCAACTTCGTAGTCCGGGAGCCCCGCACTGCCGATTCCACCTCCTTCCTAAGATCCACAAGCCTGACCACACAGGCCGGCCCATTGTCTCAGTCTGCTCTTGCCCCACTGAACTCATCTCCACCTACCACCCCCCCCCCCCCCCCCCAAGTCCAGGAATACTCCACATATGTTCAAGACACACCCCCACGTCCTCCACCTCCTCCAAGACTTCCGTTTCCCTGGCCCCCAACACTCACAACTCCCAACCCAGACAGACAAAGACTCAGATGCACACATATATTTTGTGGGTTGAATTTGTACTTGCAGAGTTACATTGTACTTTGCTCAAAAACTGCATGGATTCCTACAAAACTCTGAGCTCAAAAACTGAATGAATTCATGTAAAACTCTGTTATCTCACTTTTTAGATTAGAATCAATCTAAACATCATGGCATAGACAGAGAACACGGGGGCTAACACCTTCAACATATTGTCTAACGAACATCAATTGTTACAGCTAACCTGAGAATGCAACTTTTAAAAAGAGGTTTTGTGATGTACATATGAAAGAAGTGAAACTATCATGCTATTCGAACAGATGAAAGACTCAACAGACAATCAAGGTATTTTTCAATGTATAATTTCAGTTACATCACACTGTAAACTTTTGCTATAAATTCTGTGCCTTACAATTGTGTCCTCCACAACCACCTGATGAAGGAGCGACACTCCGAAAGCTAGTGCTTCTAATTAAACCTGTTGGACTATAACCTGGCATTGTGTGATTTTTTGCGTCATTATACGCAGCATTTTCAGCAATTGAGGAATGAAATTCCCAAAACATAGCTATTATGAATGGAAAGAGATTTCTGGATCTCCTACCTCAGTATCTAGGAGATAGACTTGCTGGGCACTAGAGTGCTGATGCCTTTCTCTGAAGTTTCACATTCCTCTTCATTCCTCTGTTCATTGTCAGTTCCTATCAGCAGCCAGAAAGTCCTGATCCCCTGACGGCCAATATGCAGCTGCAGTTCAATGGCCTCATTGTGCATTAAAAAAAAACCTGCTTTCGTTACAAGCAAAGTCTTGTGACAAACATGTGAAAGATAACCACAAACGTTTCAGAAAGTGTCCTGTAATATGTGCCAAAATTAGACATGTAATACGTACTTGTACGTTCTGTGCTTCAGCTATGATAGATCTGTGTGCTTTTATAAAAAGCAGATTTGAGAGCACATTGTTGGAAATGCATTTTATAATCAACCTGCTCAGAGATATTACACAGTTCTGGAGTAGGTAGGTCTTAAAGCCAGGTTTTCTTGGCTCAGAAGCATGAACACTCACACTGTGCCACAATGCTGGATGTGGGAAACAGACTTATTGGAAATTGACCTCCTGATTTTCATAGAATGGTTATAGCACAGAAACAGGACATTCAACCCATTGTGTCTGCACTGGCATCTGCAAGAACAATTCATTTTGTGCTACTCCCCTGATTATTAATTGCTACTTGTCAGCCCAAGACTGGTCTTGTCTAGTTCTTGCTGCATTTGAATGTGGACTGCTTTAGTATCTGAGGAGTCATGAATGGTGCTGAATATTGTTAGCTGATAAATGCACATCCTTACTTCTGATCTTATGATAGAGGGAAGGTCATTAATAAAGTAGCTAAACGTGATTGAGCCTCAAACACTGTGAGGAATTCCTGCAAAGATATCCTGGAGCTGAGATTATTGACCTCCAACAAACAAAACTATCCTTGTATGTGCCAGATATGACTCCAATCAACGAAGAGTTTGCCCCTCATTCCCATTGATGCCAGTTTTGCTAAGACTCCTTGATGCTACACTCAGTCGAATGCAGCCTTGATGTCAAGGGTTGTGGCTCTCACCTGCCCTCTGGAATTCAGCTGTTTTGTCCATGCTTGAGCCTTATCCCTGGAGATATTTGCGTGAATCTTTTCCACATCTTCTCATATATTTTCACATCTCCCCCAAAGTCTGGCACTCAGAACTGGACATAATTCTTCATTTGAATCAGAACCATTGTTTTATACGTGTTTATCCTGAGGTCATAAGTTTCGTACTCTATGCCACGACTGATGAACTATAGTATGCTTTAAAAATCTCACTCTCAATGTGTCCTGCTATTTCAGTGATCTGTACACATATACAGCCAGGTCCCTCTGTTCTTGCACATCACATAAGTGTGTCCCATTCATATAGTATCCTTGCATTCTTCCTACAAAAGAATAATATTAGATATTTAAAACAAATTGATCAACTAACAATGGGATTCTGTACTGTGAATCAAAGAACTTCACCCAGCTTTGGTTCACAACAGTGACTTGATCTAACAAAATTGTAGATGGAATGATTTGATGCAATTTTTATCTGAAGGCCGGCAGGCCAGACCTCTGGGGAAGCTCATTAGCCTAGATTTTCTCATCAGAATATTCAAACTTTTGTCTCAACTTGCATTCTGCCAATCAGAAATCAGGACAAGTCTCCACCCATTTTACATGAGAAGTATATCTCTCATGGGAATTTGATAGCCACAGGAAATTTGTGCCGGAATTAGAAAGGGGGTGTGTGCTTCATTCTAAGTCTTTATATCAGTATTTAGATATGCATGTGACTTCCCAAATCTTATTGTACCTACTGGGGAGTCAGCTGTTCATGTACAAAAATCTCAGGAAAGAATTTTGTTTTGAAGCTTTTTTAGTTGTTCGCTCCCTTCTTGCTGCTGTTACTTCGAAGTTCAGAAGTTCGAATGTGGTGCAGCAATAATAGTGTTAAAATAGTGCTGCCATCACAACAAAGACTATAACAGTCAAAGAAGGTCGGCATGGTGGCACAGCAGTTAGCACTGCTGCCTGACAATGCCAGAGACCTGGGTTCAATTCCCACCTAGGGCAACGGACTGCGTGGAGATTGCACATTCTACCTGTGTCTGCATGGGTTTCTCCCATAGTCCAAAAAAATGTACAGTTAGGTGAATTGCCCATAAGTGTTAAGTGTAGGGGAATGGATCCGGGAGGGTTGGTGTGGACTTGTTGGGCCGAAGGGCCTGTTCCCACACTGTAAGTAATCTAAAAGGTCCACTATCAATGTTCAAGGACAGCTAGAAATGGAGAATATGTATGGTCTTTATTATCTTGGACTTCAGTACATGGGATTGAGTTGGTAGATTGACACATTCCAGGATCCAGGACAACATGCTGAGTGATGCACTAAAGCTTGAGGCAGACACCAAGGGCGCAAAGGGGAAAGCCAACAGTCTACCATCTTTTTGCCAGATATAATTTTTCAGGATAACCTCATTGCTTTAATGTTAATGTAACTAGTTTCCTTTCATGTTTAGAAATTGTCTTTTTTGTTTAAACCAGATTGAAGCTGTAAAGAGGAATATCAAAATTCTACTGTATCTTCTGCAGTATTTGTATGGAATGTAAATATATTTATTTGTAGAGTCATAGAGGTGTACAACATGGAAACAGACCCTTCGATCCAACCTGTCCATGCTGACCAGACATCCCAACCCAATTTAGTTCCACCTGCCAGCACCCAGACAATATCCCTCCAAACCTTCCTATTCATATACCCATCCAGATGCCTTTTAAATGTTACAATTGTACTAGCCTTCACCACTTCTTTTGGCAGCTCATTCCATACATGTACCACCCTCTGTGTGAAAACGTTACCCCATAGGTCTCTTTTATATCCTTCCCTCTCATCCTAAACCTATGCCCTCTAGTTCTGGACTCACCCATCTCAGGGAAAAGACTTTGCCTATTTACCCTATCCATGCCCCTCATAATTTTGTAAACCTCAATAAGGTCACCCTTCAGCATCCGATGCTCCAGGGAAAACAGTCCAGCCTGTTCAGCCTCTCCCTATAGCTCAAATCCTCCAACCCTGGCAACATCCTTGTAAATCTTTTCTCAACCCTTTCAAGTTTCACAAAATCTTTCCGATAGGAAGGAGACCAGAACTGCATGCAATATTCCAACAGTGCCTAACCAATGTCCTGTACAGCCGCAACACGACCTCCCAACTCCTGTACTCAATAAAGGAAAGCACTCCAAGGTCTCATTGTTCAGTAACACTCCCTAGGACCTTACCATTAAGTGCATAAGTCCTGCTCAGATTTGCATTCTCAAAATGTAGCATCTCGCATTTATATGAATTAAACTCCACCTGCCACTTCTCAGCCCATTGGCCCATCTGATCAAGATCCTGTTTTAATCTGAGGTAACCCTCTTCGCTATCCACTACACTTCCAATTTTGGTGTCATCTGCAAACTTACTAACTGTACCTCTTATGCTCACATCCAAATCATTTACGTAAATGACAAAAAGTAGTGGATCCAGCACCAATCCTTGTGGCACTCCACTGGTCACAGGCCTCCAGTCTGAAAAACAACCCTCCACCACCAAGGTCTTCTACCTTTGAGACAGTTATGTATCCAAATGGCTGGTCCTCCCTGTATTCCATGAGATCTAACCTTGCTAACCAGTCTCACATGGGGAACCTTGTTGAACACCTTACTGAAGTCTATATGGATCACATCTACTGCTCTACCCTCATCAATCCTCTTTGTTACTTCTTCAAAACACTCAATCAAGTTTTTGAGACATGATTTCCCATGTACAAAGCCATGTTGACTATCCCTAATCAGTCCTTGCCTTTCCAAATACATGTGCATTCTGTCCCTCAGGATTCCCTCCAACAACTTGCCCACCACCGAGGTCAGGCTCACTGGTCTATAGTTCCCTGGGTTGTCCTTACCATCCTTCTTAAACAGTGGCACCACTTTAGCCAACCTCCAGTTTTCTGGCACCTCACCCGTGACTATCGATGATACAAATATCTCAGCAAGAGGCCCAGCAATCACTTCTCTAGCTTCCCACAGAGTTCTAGGGTACACCTGATCAGGTCCTGGTGACTTATCCACCTTTATGCATTTCAAGACATCCAGCACTTCCTCCTCTGTAATATGGACATTTTGCAAGATGTCACCATCTATTTCCCTACAGTCTATATCTTTCATATCCTTTTCCACAGTAAATACTGATGCAAAGTACTCATTTAGTATCTCCCCCATTTTCTGCGGCTCCACACAAAGGCCGCCTTGCTGATCTTTGAGGGGCCCTATTCTCTCCCTAGTTACCCTTTTATCCTTAATGTATTTGTAAACACTCTTTGGATTCTCCTTAATTCTATTTGCCAAATCTATCGCATGTCCCCATTTTGCTCTCCTGATTTCCCTCTTAAGTGTACTTTTACTTCCTGTATACTCTTCTAAGGATTCACTTGATCTATCCTGTCATTGCCTTTCACACATTTCCTTCTTTTTCTTAACCCAAACCCTCAATTTCTTTAGTCATCCAGCATTCCCTTATCTACCAGCCTTTCCTTTCCCCCTAACAGGAATATACTTTCTGGATTCTCATTATCTCATTTCTGAAGGCTTCCCATTTTCCAGCCGTCACTTTACCTATGAACATCTGCCCCCAATCAGCTTTCGAAAGTTCTTGCCTAATACTGTCAAAATTGGCCTTTCTCCAATTTAGAACTTCAACTTTTAGATCTGGTCTATCCTTTTCCTTCACTATTTTAAAATGAATAGAATTATGGTCGCTGGCCCCAAAGTGCTCCCCCACTGACACCTCTGTCCCCTGCCCTGCCTTATTTCCCAAAAGTAGGTCACGTTTTCCAACTTCTCTAATAGGTACATCCACATACCGAATCAGAAAATTGTCTTGTACAGACTTAACAGATTCCCCTCCATCTAAACCTTTAACACTATGGCAGTCCAATCTATGTTTGGAAAATTAAAATCCCATACCATAACTACCCTATTATTCTTACAGATAGCTGAGATCTCCCTAAAAGTTTGTTTCTCAATTTGCCTCTGACTATTAGGGGGTCTACAATACAATCACAATAAGGTGATCATCCCTTTCTTATTTCTCAGTTCCACCCAAAAAACTTTCCTGGATGCATTTCTGGGAATATCCTCCCTCAGCACAGCTGTAATGCTATCCCCTATCAAAAATGCCACTCCCCCTCTTCTCTTGCCTCCCTTTCTATCCTTCCTGTGGAATTTGTATCCTGGAACATTAAGCTGCCAGTCCTGTCCATCCCTGAGCCATAGTACTTGCTATGATACCACAGTCCCATGTTCCTAACCATGCCCTAAGTTCATCTGCCTTCCCTGTTAGGCCCCTTGCATTGAAATAAATGCAGTTTAATTTATTAGTCCTACCTTGTCCCTGTCTGCCCTGACTGTTTGACTCGCTTCTGTTCTCAACTGTACCAGTCTCAGATTGATCTCTTTCCTCACTATCTCCCTGGATCCCACCTCCCCCACTCCCCCCCCCCCCTCCCATCCCCCATCTTACTAGTTTAAATCCTCCTGAGCTGCTCCAGCAAGTTTCCCTGTCAGTATATTAACCCGCTTCCAATTTAGGTGCAATCTGTCCTTCTTGTACAGATCACTTCTACCCCAAAAGAGATTCCAATTACCCAAAAATGTGAATCCTTCTCCCATACACCAGCTCCTCAGCCATGCATTCATCTGCTCTATCCTCCTATTCCTGCCCTCACTAGCTCGTAGCACTGGGAGTAATCCAGATATTACTACTCTCAAGGACCTCCTTTTTAAATTTTTGCCCAACTCCCTGTAAATTCCCTTCAGAATCTCAACCTTTTTCTTTCCTATGTCGTTGGTTCCAATGTGGACAATGATGTCCTGATTGCCCCTCTCCCCCTTGAGAACATTCTGCACCCTCTCTGAGACATCCTTGACCCTGGCACCAGGGAAGCAACACACCATGCTGCTTTTTCGCTGCTGGCCACAGAAACATCTGTCTGTACCTCTGACTAGAGAATCCCCTAACACAATTGATCTCTTGGAACCCGACATACCCCTCGTCACATTAGAACCAGTCTCAATACCAGAAACTTGGCTGATTGTGCTACGTTCCCCTGAGAATCCATCACCCCCTACATTTTCCAAAACAGCATACCTGTTTGAAATGGGTATATCCACAAAAGAATCCTGCACTAGCTGGCTATCTCTCTTACCTTTCCTATAGTTAACCCAGCTATGTGACTGTATCTGAGACTTCCCCCACCCTTTCTATAACTGCTACCCATCACAAACTGTTGCTGTTGCAAATTCCTCATTGCTTCTAACTGTCTCTTCAACCGATCCATTTGATCTGATAAAATTTGCAGCCAACAGCATTTATGGAAGATATAATTCGCAGTAACCCTTAAACTCTCTTTAAACTCCCACATCTGACAAGAAGTACATATTACTCTATTAAAGGCCATTTTTGCTCCTTCACAATCTACAGACCAGAAATTAACACCGTCTTATTCCTCTGAAAACATTGCCCCAGGTTAAATTAATAGTTATGGCTTACATTTTAAGTTTAACCTAGAGACTTATCTCCAAAAACATAAAATCAAGCAGGAACCCACTCTACTCACTCCTGCAGATTCTCTGTAGGCCACACTTAAAATAACAATTAACTTATCTGATTCTGTGCTGTGAACTTCGCCCAACAGTTCCTCCAAGATCAGTTGTGAATTTCACTGTTTGTTCATTTTCCCAGACACACTCCGATGTCCAACAATACATGAATTCAAACAGCAAAGGCAGTAACTGTGCAGGTTCTCTCTCTCTCCCTCCTGCAATGACCTCACCATGTGCTTCCTTTGTCTGTTCTTCCCCATTTTAAAACTGCTGTTGTTTTTACTTATGGATATTGAATAAAGTGTAGTTTTGAAATAAAAAATCACGAGATTGTATCCCCTTGAAATTTCCCTCTGTTTTATCAAGCAAGAAAATAAGGATCAATATAACAATGTTTATCCTGAGGCATGCTGTATCCAACTGCTAATATTTCCACATCAGAATATTAACAAGAGACAGACTTCTGCAATTCATCAGCCTAGTAGTGTTTGTAGAGATTGCCATTTACAAAGGCTACCAGAACAGAACTGTGCTGGAAACAATACTGACCTGTATTTAATCTTTTTCACAGGTACAACTCAGCTAGCAGCTGTTAACTGCCTTTGTTTTAATGTCCCAAGTGTTTATGGAGAGGCAGAGAGGATTATCCACATCTGAATAATGTGGCAAGCCTGGGGCCGCTGATGTTCAACCCAATTTAACAGAGCTTTATTTTCTTTACTTCCATTCATTTCCCCTGGAAACAAGACCAAGTGACAGCTTGATGGACAGCTAGAGGGGAAAACCAACTACAGGTATTTATGGTTTTGGCTTTGGGGGTAATTTAGGATTCTCCTACTGGAGATAAGCCATGATCCATGGAGAAGGCCAAAACTTTGATCAGAAGGGCTAGAATGGGAATGGGGAATGCAAAATTCTACCTTTAATGGGCCAGGGAAAGAATCCCTGATCCTGCAAGCCCACAAGAAGCTTTGAAAAATGTTATTTTCTCATAGACAGGGCAAATTGTGCCTCTATTTCACTATAAGTTCTTTAATGGTAGAAGGCATATTTCAGCTTCATTCCTCATGGCCAAAGCTATCCTCAGGAACTATTGCTCATAACACCACTGAGATACCCAGGACACATGCTGATTATAGGTTTAGCGAGGTATTCACATCCATCAAGTTAAATTAACCAAGCATATCACTGCCTTAATGGAGTAATATTTCAAGCATGCGCTAGAACTGGACACATCCTGCAGTACAGACAAGTTAAGGTTCCAAGGATTGTGTGTTGCATGCAGCATAAACTCAACCTGCTAAAACAAAAAAGCATTGCTATAAAGCACCCAAAGACGGAAACCCACAAATCCTTCTCAGGGCCATACAGAACACCAGGAAAGATACAAGAGGCTTCAGATCAGTAAGTAAAGTCCATTGCAAGCATTGTTTGGCAGAAGATTTATACAAGATGCCTTCATTAAATCTGCAAATGCTATGAAAGTTATCAGGACATTAATATATCTTCAAACTCCCTCCACAAGCTTGCTGTTTCCCTATGGATTGCTGTTGTAAAAGTATGGCAGATGATGACCACTATCCAGTATGAACTAAATAGATTCTTCATAAGCAAGTTAGTGAAATGTTATCAGGGTAAGTGGGAATGTGGAGTAATCAAATCAGTTATTATCTTATTTAAAGACAGGTTTGAGGGACTAAATGGCAACTTTCCATCTGCCACAGCCATCCCATTGATCCATGCATAAAGATTGGCATCAACATGCCGATTGTGGTATTGACTTCACGTTCTAGAAGCAGTGGACACTTTCAAACAGTGAGAAAATTCAAGGCAAATATGTCAAATGGCCTTCCCTTGTGCCAAATTCTCATGCATGTAAATACTGGAATAAAAAAAGGTAACCTGATGGCAACTATGGAACCAATGTTGGACGTCATTTAAGAAATCTCATTCATTAATGTTACCTTCCCTGATTTGACCCATATGTGACTGCAGTCCACAGCCATAGCTGACTCAGCTGCTCTTTGGGCAATAAGTACTGGCCGAGGTGGTGATGTCCATATCCCAAGAATGATTTTTTCTTCATGTACAAGGCTCTCCACCATTCCATAAATCAAGGATAGCAGGACCATCTGCTTCCAAGATAGGCCACATACAATTAACTTATTTTTGTTGATGTACATGTTTGATGTGAGTTTTTCCCGACTTGCCAAATCACAGCTACCGTGTGGGCTGTGAGCATGATGTTTCTTGATTTCATGGCATTTGTTTCTGGACTAACCATTTTCCTTCTCATTTTTAGGAAGGATCTTATGTTC
Source organism: Chiloscyllium punctatum (assembly GCF_047496795.1). Taxonomy (NCBI): domain Eukaryota; kingdom Metazoa; phylum Chordata; class Chondrichthyes; order Orectolobiformes; family Hemiscylliidae; genus Chiloscyllium; species Chiloscyllium punctatum. The sequence continues at coordinate 72,169,671 of NC_092742.1, read as the reverse complement.
TGGTATCAATCTAGTTTAAATTCACGTTTATGATTATGGGCTTTCTGATCTGAATAGTTGCATGAATTACTTTTTTCAGAACTTTTCCTTCCAGGCATTCATCAGAAACATGGTTTCTGTCAATTCCTGCACTGACTCTCTGAAAAGCATCTCACCCAGATCCAGCCCCCTCTACCCTATCTCTGTAACCCCACATTAACCTTTACATCTTTGTACTGTGGAAGGAAATTGGAGCACCTGGCAGAAATCCATGTAGACATGGAAAGAACATGCAAGCGTAACACAGCTAGTCACCCAAGGCTGGAATCGAACCTGGTGCTCTGAGGCAGCAGTGCTAACACTGACCAACCTTGCCACCACCTTTCCCATGAAATTATTTGTTTTCATTCATGGGACGAGAATGTTGCTGGCTAGGCAGCATTTATTGCCTATCCCTAATTGCCCAGAGTACAATTAAGACTCAACCAACTGGGTGTGGGTCTGGAGTCACATGTAGTCACAGGCAAGGGGGGCAGTTTCCTTCCCTGAAGGATATTGGGTTTTTCCAAAAATCGATGATGGATTCATGGTCATCATTCGATTCTTAATTCCAGATATTTGTTGAATTCAAACTCCACCATCTGCCATGGTGGGATTCTTACCCAGGTGCCCAAAACATTATCTGCGTCTCTGGATTAACAGTCCAGCGATAATACTACTAGGCCATTGCCTCCTCCCTTGACCTTGTACTTCAGCATGTTTAGAACTGATGTAACAGCTCTACATCTGCTTCCTTGAATTTTCTGGCTTATTTTTCAACCCTATTAAGGTAAAGTCAATTGGCTCACCTACTTCCTGCCTCAGGCTTTGAAGTAGATTAGTGGACTGAATTATTTGATTTTAGTTAGGGATATACATCTAACTTCTCAAAAACTTTAACTTGGTTTTTACCATCACCTCTACTCAGTTCCTAAATTTTCAACAAGTGAACCCTTTCTCTCCCATTAATAAATTACATAACTGATCTATTCCTCTTCACTGGTTCCTTTTAGAAAGTTATTTAATGTCAGTATGCACTTCTGTTTAAACTTCTCAAAGCCTCTACAGCATCCTAAGGTTCCAAATGTGTTACTGCTGGAGCAGTCAGTTCATTGTTGTGGCTGTGGTAGTCATTTTCTTTTGGCACAATTTGTTCAGTTTTTTTTTAATCTGTCTCTGGCTCTAATTTGGTTGATTTTTCACAACTTAACTCAGTATGAAATCCAGTTAAAATGTTTCAGTCTTACAGACCCTACTGCCACTATATTGTATACTGGTTCCTATAACTTCAAAACCTAGACTCAAATTGCTGGAGGTTAATATCTTGCTGCGGTCCGTGTGGGTGGTGAATTGATACGTAGTTATCTGACATTTGGCTGCAGTGCAGCAGTAAATGTGCTGCTCTGGGATACATATGTTTGCACAAGAATTATTCCTTATTTCTTAGTATATTTTAAATAACCGAGGATATGGCCAGATTTTGTGGGGAGGGAGATGGAGAGGGCTGCTCCTGAGATAGTTTTAAACTATCACAGAAAATGGCAGAATTTTAATATTGTGCTGCATGTAATTTGCACTTAAATTTGCACCATCTTTTGTGCTCAATTTACTGACTTTTGGTGAATTGCATCAAAATCAGTGCAGTGGAAATTCCAAATCAAATCTTGATGAGTTTATTTCATTAACTACCTACAAACCACAAATGTTTGATTGCAGGGACATATGGGACTTCAACATGCGGGACCTCTATGTCGGGTTCAACATAGAAAAGTAATAAATATTAAAATGTAAGTAATTGAAAGCAATCAGTTGGCAAAACAAAATATACCACTTTATGTGGGTGTATTGAAATGTCAAAACTAATTTAGCTTTACCATATTTAAATCAGAGGATCAAGGCGAAGCAATGAAATTTGCAGATGTTTGCGTCAGCTGAATCCTTGTTTAATCCAGAGGGGAAATAATAATGTTCTTCTCATCTCTCTTCTTGATTTTAGTGGTTTGCAGTAGAATGCATGAACCAGAAAGAAAAGTGGTGTTAAAAAACTTATTGAATGTACAATGAATTAGTTGTACTTCACAAACAAGGGAAGGGTGTTGAATATTTCCACAGTTCACTATTTTAACTTTATAAATGTGTTCATCATTTCCCAGTTTGATACACATAGCAAACAGAGGAAATCTTCTCCATGTACAGTATCTACTTTGGATTGTAAGTAAAAAAATCAATGTATGCTCTTTTATTAATGGTTAAATGCCAAACTTTGGATTTCATGCACTTTATATGTTCCACATGAGATGTGTTATTATGGAACATCTTTTTCCTCTTCTCAATTCTATTAGATTTGATGTTAATGATGAAGCTTTACTTTGGAACAGTCCGAATTACTTAATTGCATAAGGGAGCACTCACGAAGAGCTAGATTCTTATAACAGTTATTTTGCTCTTTGGAGCATTCATTTAAATCTAGTTTTATTTATTTCAGTGTACCATCCTCTCAAGCTTGAACAGCTGAATATAGGCCAGTCAATGATATTAATGTTTTAGGGCAAGTGAGAGTTATTAGTAGAAATAGGAACACTCTCTTTCGTAATGACAGGATTAGGAGGATTCCAAACAATTATGCCATTCAATATTATTCTGCTGAAGTAGAAAGGACAGCGAGTTAACATTGCCCACATTATAGTGCTCACTGCACTATGTGGAGTGGGGATTTTCAGGGATGACCTATCCCCTGCAAACACCAAGAATACGCAACAGGTCCAACTGCAATCAGTCAATTTAGGACGGACTGGCAAACTCTTGGTAAATGACAAGCTTTGATATTTCTGATTGGCTAGCAGCTTCCAGATTCAAGAGATTGTCACTGACAATAAAGTAAGTAATTTGCCTTTTGTGGAGGTGGCAGGCAGAAATGGGCATCAGAGGTAAGGACAGTGATGTGGCTTCAGGAGGCATCCATCCCTGCCCCTGTATGGTCCCAGTTTGGGACAAATGGAATCTACTCCCTAAGCTGGCAGGCAGCTTATCCTTTCTTTCTGTCAGCCTAAAAGGCAGTTAATGGGTCAGTGGTAAGTTGAGATCCTATTAATTGACTATTAATCGACCACTTAATTGATCGACCTTAATTGATGGCAAGTCTGGAAGGTTATGCTTCCCTTCCCTCTCTCCCTACCTCCCCCTCACCTTTGATGGTTTGCATTGCCCTTAATAGGCTTTGCATGTCAATATTGAATTGGCTACATGTGTGATTACTGGTGGGAGATAAAGGAGCAAATAAAAACAAAAAAAGTCACAGATTTTGGCAGTGGGAAAGTCTCTCAGTTGGACCTAATAGCACGTTGGAGTACAAAAGAAAAAAATAGAAGGTTACATATGGACTTTCTTGCTCGGCACTTAATTGCTGAGGTGGCAGTTATAAAAGATTTTGATAGAGTTCATGTTGGCTGTTTTAGCTTCAGCCAACTAAATGATATCAGATACAGTCTTTGAGCAGAGACAAGGAGTCCTACATTAACCTTCCGAGGGAGCCGATGTAGTGTGTGCAGCTAAAGCGAGGTCTGAGTAATTATGACTGGTCAGTAATGTGGTCGTACTTTATTGCTAAAGTGAATAAAATATCTTGTTAAATAAGACAAGTACCTCTTCTGTTCATCCTGCCTTGTGGACTGCCCTGTTCCTTTGATAACTAGAGAGGCCCCAGGCACAGTATGATAAAAGGAGGTTTGAAGTCAGTGATTTTTTTACCCTGTGGCATAAACTGGAGGTGATGGCAAATACGACAAGTGATGCAAATGGCATTGTGGCAAGAAAGGGGTGAGTATCTCTCTGGCATCAACTTGCCTAATTATTTGCCCTTCATGTCATTTTCGTTTTGGAAGGGGAGGAAGATAATTACAATCAATGTATAGTTACTATTCAATTAGCTCTGGAGATCTAAATGAATTGTAAATTTCATTGATGAAATGAAAGTCAGGACTCCTTATTAATCGTAGTATAGGAAAACTGAAGTAGTCTAACTCACAGGCACAAACCCATTGCACAAGAGAAATTCCTCAGAGTAAGCATATTACTTCTTGTGGGCGGCATGGTGGCACAGTGGTTAGCACTGCTGCCTCACAGCGCCTGAGACCCGGGTTCAATTCCCGCCTCAGGCGACTGACTGTGTGGAGTTTGCACGTTCTCCCCGTGTCTGCGTGGGTTTCCTCCGGGTGCTCCGGTTTCCTCCCACAGTCCAAAGATGTGCAGGCCAGGTGAATTGGCCATGCTAAATTGCCCATAGTGTTAGGTAAGGGGTAAATGTAAATGTAGATGTAGGGGTATGGGTGGGTTACGCTTCGGCGGGGCGGTGTGGACTTGTTGGGCCGAAGGGCCTGTTTCCACACTGTAAGTAATCTAATCTATAAGGAAAGAAATTTACTCATTGGCTTTTCAAGCTTATCCAATCTTAATGCATTACAAATTATAAACACCATCAACTGCAATGATAATTTTGCAGTTTGCTGTGGGACAAAAAAATTGCAGACAAAAGAAATTGACTAATTTTCAGAAACTCCTGAAAGCAAACCTGACCACCTCAGGCTGGACAGTACTTAACTGGTAGACAAGGTGAAAAGGCAGAAGACTACCCGCCATCTTACTACCTGATTAAATGCCCTTGTGCCACCAAACCTGCCATAGAGGTTGGCATTGAATTTCCTCCACCTCCTATCCCCCACGAACAATCAAATTAATTGGATAAATTCATTTAAACCTAATTGAGTCCAGAAAAGAAATGCAATTAAAAAAAACTTACCAAAGCACAATTAAGAATGGGCAGAAAAATAATGGCCTAGCTAGCTCTGTCCACATTCCATGAGAGAATAATACAAATTAAGAAACACATTGATAAAGTAAATAAAAATTAGATGCTTTGCTTTTTTTTGTTATATTTCCCACTTTGGAAAGTGACCCAAGACATTGTACAGAGCACCTCTAAGCATCTTATGTTCTTTATGTCCTTATTTGCTAAGATCTACCTATGCTGTTTGCGAACCAAAGCTTTTCACTGTACTTAGGTACATGTGACTACAATAAATCAAATCAAATTGATATCCAAATGGCACTGTATTGAGTTAAGCAGTGAATCAATTGAAAAGAGCAGTTAAAACACACGTTGTGGAGTCACAGAGTCTCCAGACTTCAGAATTTAACAGCACTTATGCAGGTTCAGAAATTGCTTCCTGATTTACGTCTGCTCACGTTTGCTGTTGGTTTCATTGTTCGCCTCTATACAAAATTTGTGTTATTATTAAAGCTGAAGTGGGAACCTTTTTTCATAATGTATCACTGGCATTTTTCACCTTCAGTGTAGTTTTGTAGGAAAAAATAAATTGCAACACAAGTATCCAATGTGGATCACTCAGCAATTTACTCAATAACTGCATTTTTCACAATAGTTCCTGCAGATTCATAGATAGTGAGTTTACATTTTCTACCTAAGAAGGGAAGAGAGAAAAAACTGGGGAACTACAGACCTGTTAGTCTGCAGTAAGAGTAGGAGGGAAAAAAGTAGAATCTTTTATAACAGTTATGTTGACTGGACAGTTCAAGAATAACAATAGAATTGAAAAGCTAGTGGGGATTTATGGAAAATCAATAATATTTAATGAATCTGCAAGAGTTTTGTGAGAATGTAACTGGCAGAATAAATAGGGGATTTGGATTTGCAGAACGCTTTTGCCTTTTCATAAAAAATCAGTAAGCAAAATAAGAGTGTCATGATAATGATAAAAATGAAGTATTGACTTTTAATTTTCACTATCTGATTGTTATACCCAAGGACATTCATGGATTACAACTTTCTTACAAGGAAGAAGTATGGACCTAAAATGGTGACCTAACCATAAATTGAGACAAGCTTTCTAAGACCTATTAAGAATAAACAAAGCTGTCAGCATTGAATTTACTACATCTGAAGAAATTGAACCAAGGCAATGTGGGATTCTGTTTAAATAATGACCAGAATAAGCAAGTGGTGAAAATAACCTCTTTTCTTCAGCAATCACAGCACAAGCTCGAGGTGGCAATAGAATCCCAAAACACAGTTCTTACAAGAGCCCCTTTATACACAGTTCTTAAGTATATTAAAATTCCATTACTATGGTGTTACTTTTTTTTATCTTTAGTACACAAAGATTTGAAGCTCCTCTATCCTGGGAGACAGGAGATGGGTTAAAAAATGTGCTACATGCTGGCTGCTACCTCTGATGGGACATCTGTCCAGTCTGCTTGCATACTAGGAGGTATTCATCCTTTTGTCTTTTAAGTTAGTAAATATTAGTAAATATGCAAGGCCCATATACTCTAAATAGGTTAAAATTGTAAAGGATATTAAACTGATTATTGGAGTTGGTTGTGAGATTTATTTACTATCTGCCAATATGAGTTTCATTCATTCATGCAATTTCATGAAAACACTGTTTTGTCAGTTAGCTTCTGAAAGGAGTAATGGCCCATTCAAAAGGTATTTAACAGGTACTTAATCTATTCAGGTCCGGGCTATGGTGGGTAAGGGCTGATTAATATTATAACGTTTCATGGAGACTTGATGAGGATGGAATTGTTCTGTACTTATTCAGAGGTAAACACTGCTTGTCGCAAGGGCTGATAAGGTGTGGAAATGCAGTAATGAGCTTGAAAGGGTTGTTTTTTAAAATTTGGATACTACAGAACCGCAGTTTTATGAATGAATGAATGAATCTGTGTTATAGTAAACAACGGGTTAAGTAAAGGGTTATGAATGAATGAATGGAAACCCTGTTTTAATGAATAAAGTGAGCTGGTGAGTGAGTTAATCAAGGTAACCTTTCACACAATACCTCATAACACAATATCTCACAGTTAAAAGTCAAGAAGTTCAGCTGTCCTAAGTAATTCACATATGTATGTTAATTAAACATAATGGCAAATGAAAGGCTCATTTGCCAAGTAACCAGCCTTGAAAGACAATGGAACTAGACTCTGGAACAAGAATTGCACTATGTTGCAACAGCAGGAGTTGGGAGGTCATGTTGCGGCTGTACAGGACATTGGTTAGGCCACTGTTGGAATATTGCGTGCAATTCTGGTCTGCTTCCTATTGGAAGGATGTTGTGAAACTTGAAAGGGTTTAAAAATGATTTACAAGGATGTTGCCAGGGTTGGAGGATTTGAGCTATAGGCAGAGGTTGAATAGGCTAGGGCTGTTTCCCTGGAGAGTCAGAGGCTGAGGGGTGACCTCATAGAGGTTTATATAATTATGAGGGGCATGGATAGAATAAATAAACAAAATCTCTTCCCTGGAGTGGAGAAGTCTAGAACTAGACAGCATACATTTAGGGTGAGGCGGAAAGATATAAAAGAGACCTAAGGGGCAATTTTGTCACGCAGAGGGTGAACGTGTATGGAATGAGCTGCCAGAGGAATTGGTGGAGGCTAGTACAATTGCAACATTTAAAGGGCATCTGGATGGGTATATGACTCGGAAGGGTTTGGAGGGATTTTGGCTGGGTGCTGGCAGGTGGGAGTAGATTGGGTTAGGATATCTGGTCGGCATAGACGGCTTGGACCAAAGGGTCTGTTTCTTTGCTGTACATCTCTATGACTCTATAACAGCAGCTTTTGATCAGCAGAGCAGTGATCAAGAAAAGTAAGTTTGTGGTAACATTGTGGCAGTAAATTATGGAAAAAACAATTTAAATCAAAAAGTCTACAGATTCAAATCAAAAAGCCTACAGATTCTGCTACTACTGAAGATACAATTCAAACATTAAACTGTGGTCTCAAGTTAAAGTAACATCTCATGAATGTTTAACATGTGGAACCTTTATTTTCCTTGTCAATGCTGCACACTGTGCCTCTTAAGTATCTTACCTAGCCAGTGACTTGTGTTTGTATGTGTTTGATATTACATGTTTATTCTTGGGGAAATAACAGGCAACAACATTTCTCCTTAGTATTATTTAGGATGATCATAGTGGTTGGCTCTTTCATTTTCTAGAGCTGAAAATGTGTTGCTGGAAAAGCGCAGCAGGTCAGGCAGCATCCAAAGAGCAGGAGAATCGACGTTTCGGGTATGAGCCCTTCTTCAGGAATGAGGAAAGTGTGTCCAGCAGGCTAAGGGAAAAGGTAGGGTGGAGGGACTTGGGGGAGGGGCGTTGGGAATGCAATAGTTGGAAGGAGGTTAAGGTGAGTGTATTAAGGTGAGGGTGATAGGCTGGAGTGGGGGTGGGGGCGGAGTGGTCAGGAAGAAGATTGCAGGTTTGGAAGGTGGTGCTGAGTTCGAGAGTTGGGACTGAGACAAGGTGGGGGAAGGGGAAATGAGGAAACTGGAGAAATCTGAGTTCATCCCTTGTGGCTGGAGGGTTCCTAGGCAGAAGATGAGGCGCTCTTCCTCCAGCCGTCGTGTTGCTATGGTCTGGCGATGGAGGAGTCCAAGGACCTGCATGTCCTTGGTGGAGTGGGAGGGGGAGTTGAAGTGTTGAGCCACGGGGTGGTTGGGTTGGTTGGTCCGGGTGTCCCAGAGGTGGTCTCTGAAACGTTCCGCAAGTAGGCGGCCTGTCTCCCCAATATAGAGGAGGCCACATCGGGTGCAGCGGATGCAGTAAATGATGTGTGTGGAGGTGCAGGTGAATTTGTGGCGGATATGGAAGTATCCCTTGGGACCTTGGAGGGAAGTAAGGGGGGAGGTGTGGGCACAGGTTTTCCATTTCTTGCGGTTGCAGGGGACGGTGCCGGGAGTGGAGGTTGGGTTGGTAGGGGGTGTGGACCTGACGAAGGAGTCATGGAGGGACTGGTCTTTTCGGAATGCTGATAGGAGAGTGGAGGGAAATATATCCCTGGTGGTGGGGTCCGTTTGGAGGTGGCGGAAATGACGACAGATGACACGATGTATATGGAGGTTGGTGGGGTGGTAGGTGAGGACCAGTGGGGTTCTGTCCTGGTGGCGATTGGAGGGGCAGGGCTCAAGTGCGGAGGAGCGGGAAGTGGAGGAGATGTGGTGGAGGGCATCGTCGACCACGTCTGGGGGGAAATTGCAGTCTTTGAAGAAAGAGGCCATCTGTGTTGTTTGGTATTGGAACTGGTCCACCTGAGAGCAGATGCGGTGGAGATGAAGGAATTGGGAATATTGGATGGCGTTTTTACAGAGGGCAGGCTGGGAGGAGGTGTAGTCTAGGTAGCTGTGGGAGTCGGTCGGTTTATAGTAAATGTCCGTGTTGATTCGGTTGCCTGAGATAGAAATGGAGAGGTCTAGGAAGGGGAGGGAGGAGTCCGAGATGGTCTAGGTGAATTTGAGTTCGGGGTGGAAGGTGTTAATAAAGTGGATGGACTGTTCAACCTCCTTGTGGGAGCACGAGGCAGCGCCGATACAGTCATTGATGTAACGGAGGAAAAGGTGGGGGGTGGTGCCTGTGTAGCTGCGGAAGATGGACTGTTCCACATATCCTACGAACAGGCAGGCATAGCTGAGGCCCATGTGGGTGCCCATGGCTACTCCTTTGGTTTGGAGGATGTGGGAGGATTGGAAAGAGAAGTTATTCAGAGTGAGGACCAGTTCAGTCAGTCGAAGGAGAGTGTTAGTGGAAGGGTACTGGTTGGTACGGTGGGAAAGGAAGAAGTTTTGAGTTGCTGCGCCAAACTACCACTGCGCCTCCCTTGTCTGCCGGTTTGATAGTGAGGTTGGGGTTGGAATGGAAGGAGTGGGGGGCTGCATGTTCCGAGGGTAAGAGGTTGGAGTGGGTGAGAGGGGTGGAGAGGTTGAGGCGGTTAATGTCGCGGCGGCAGTTGGCCAAGAAGAGATCGAGGGCAGGTAAGTGGCCCGCATGGGGTGTCTAGGTGGATGGGGTGTGTTAGAGGTGGGAGAAGGGGTCATCAGAGGGTGGGCGAGAATCCTGGTTGAAGAAGTAGGCACGGAGGCGAAGGCGGTGGCGGCGGACGAATTGTTCGATGTCTCGCTGCATGTTGAACTCGTTAATCCGGGAGCGTAGGGGAATGAAGGTACGGTCTCTGCTGAGGACTCCTCTTTCATCCTCCAATCTTTACACCACTGAGGCTAAACGCCAACTTGTGGACACCTCCTCCTACTGCCCCCTTGACCATGACCCCACCTCCCACCACCAAACCATCATCTCCCAGACCATCCAGAACCTCATCACCTCAGGGGATCTCCCGTCCACCGCCTCCAACCTCATAGTCCCACAACCCTGCACTGCCTGTGTCTACCTCCTGCCCAAAATCAACAAACCTGACTGCCCTGGCCGACCCATTGTCTCAGCCTGCTCCTGCCCCGCCGAACTCATCTCTGCATACCTCGACACGGTCCTGTCCCCCTTAGTCCAAGAACTCCCCACCTATGTTCGGGACACCACCCATGCCCTCCACCTCCTCCATGATTTTCTTTTCCCCAGCCCCCAACGCCTTATCTTCACCATGGACATCCAATCCCTGTACACCTCCATCCCCCATCATGAAGGACTCAAAGCCCTCTGCTTCTTCCTTTCCCGCCGTACCAACCAGTACCCTTCCACTAACACTCTCCTTCGACTGACTGAACTGGTCCTCATCTGAACAACTTCTCTTTCCAATCCTCCCACTTCCTCCAAACCAAAGGAGTAGCCATAGGCACCCGCATGGACCCCAGCTATGCCTGCCTGTTCGTAGGATATGTGGAACAGTCCATCTTCCACAGCTACACTGGCACCACTCCCCACCTTTTCCTCCGTTACATCAATGACTGTATCGGCGTTGCCTCGTGCTCCCACGAGGAGGTTGAACAGTTCATCCACTTTATTAACACCTTCCACCCCGACCTCAAATTTACTTGGACCGTCTCAGACTCCTCCCTCCCCTTCCTAGACCTCTCCATTTCTATCTCAGGCAACCGAATCAACATGGACATTTACTATAAACCGACCGACTCCCACAGCTACCTAGACTACATCTCCTCCCACCCTGTAAAATCGCCATCCCATATTCCCAATTCCTTCATCTCCGCCGCATCTGCTCTCAGGAGGACCAGTTCCAATTCCGAATAACCCAGATGGCCTCTTTCTTCAACGACTGCAATTTCCCCCCAGACATGATCGAAGATGCTCTTCACCTCATCTCCTCCACTTCCCACTCCTCTGCCCTTGAGCCCCACCCCTCCAATCGCCACCAGGACAGAATCCCACTGATCCTCACCTACCACCCCACCAACCTCCATATACATCGTATCATCTGTCGTAATTTCCGTCACCTCCAAACGGGCCCTACCATCAGGGATATATTTCCTTCCCCTCCCCTCCCCTATCAGCGTTCCGAAAAGACCAGTCCCTCCGTGACTCCCTCGTCAGGTCCACACCCCCCACCAACCCAACCGCCACTCCCGGCACCATCCCCAGCAACCGCAAGAAATGGAAAACCTGCGTCCACACCTCCCCCCTTACTTCCCTCCAAGGTCCAAGGGATCGTTCCATATCCACCACAAATTCACCTGCACCTCCACACACATCATTTACTGCATCCGCTGCACCCGATGTGGCCTCCTCTATATTGGGGAGACAGGCCGCCTACTTGCGGAACGTTTCAGAGAACACCTCTGGGACACCCGCACCAACCAACCCAACCACCCCGTGGCTTAACACTTCAACTCTCCCTCCCACTCCACCAAGGACATGCAGGTCCTTGGACTCCTCCATCGCCAGACCATAGCAACATGACGGTTGGAGGAAGAGCGCCTCATCTTCCACCTAGGAACCCTCCAGCCACAAGGGATGAACTCAGATTTCTCTAGTTTCCTCATTTCCCCTTCTCCCGCCTTGTCTCAGTTCCAACCCTTGAACTCAGCACCACCTTCCAAACCTGCAATCTTCTTCCTGACCACTCCGCCCCCACCCCCACTCCGGCCTATCACCCTCACCTTAATACCCTTATATAACCTCCTTCCAACTATTGCATTTCCAACGCCCCTCCCCCAAGTCCCTCTTCCCTACCTTTTCCCTTAGCCTGCTTGGCACACTTTCTTCATTCCTGAAGAAGGGCTCAGACCCGAAACATCGATTCTCCTGCTCCTTGGATGCTGCCTGACCTGCTGCGCTTTTCCAGCAACACATTTTCAGCTCTGATCTCCAGCATCTGCAGTCTTCACTTTCTCCTCTTTCATTTTCTACTAAACTACATGAAAAAAATAAATAAAATATTTTTGTGCAACCAACCAAAATACGCTTAAAAAGAGAAGCATTGTTTCCCTTGCCTGGTCATAATAACATCACACTGTGAGCAATGTACTGGCATGGATTGCAAATAGACAGAAAAGGAGGAGGAATAAGCTGGTCACTCTCCGGTTGGTTACTGTGACTTGTGGTACCACACGATTCAATAGTTTGGCTCCAGCTATTCACAGTCTCTCTGTGATTTGGATATAGGGACTGAATGTAATTTTATGAAATTTGTTGATTAAACAAAACTAAGTCAGAATGTGAGTTATGAGGAGGATGTGAACATGGATATGGGTACAATTACAATGTTTAAAAGACATTTGGATTGGTAGATGACTAGGAGAAGGTGAGAACTGCAGTTGCTGGAAAAGCCACAGTTGAAAAGGGTGGTGCTGGGAAAGCACAGCATGTCAGGCAGCATCTGAGAAGCAAGAGACTCTAACATAAGCCTTCATCAGGAATGTGGAGGTGGTGGTGAGGGGGGTGGGGGGTGGAGAATGAGAGATAAATAGGAGGGTCAGCCTGGTGGGAAGGCAATAGGTGGATGCACGTGGGAGGTAATTCTGATAGGTTGGTGGGGACGCTGGAGCAGATAGGCGGGAAGGAACTTGGACAGGTAGGATAGGTCAAGAGAGTGGTGCCAAGCTGGAGGGTTAGAAGTGGGATGAGGTGGGGCGAGGGGAGATTTGGAAACTAGTGAAGTCAATGTTGATGCAGTGTGGTTGAAAGGTCCCAAGGCGGAAGATGAGGCATTCATCCTCCATTTGTCAGCTGGCTTGGATTTGACGGTGGAGGAGGCTGAGGACTTGCATATCCTTGCGAGAGTGTGAGGGGGAGTAAAAGTGGTCAGTCTCAGGGCAGTGGGGTTATTTGGTGCTTGTGTCCCATGGGTGTTCTCTGACATGGTCCGCGAGTTGTTGTCCTGTCTCCCCGATGTAGAGGAGACCACATTGAGAGCAACGGACACAGTAGATGAAGTGGATGGATGTGCAGGAAAATCTCTGCCAGATGTGAAAAGATCCTTTGGGGCCTTGGACAGAGGTGAGGGGTGAGGTGTGGGCACAGTTTTACACCTTTTGCAATAGCAAGGGAAGGTGCCAGGTCTGGAGGGTGAGTTGGTGGGGAATGTGGACCTAACAAGGTACACGAATTGGAAAGTATTGGAGGGATATGGGCCAAGAGGGCATGTTTCTGTGCTATATAACTGTGACTCTATGTGTCAAGGGAATTTTCTTTTTATTCATTCACAGAATGTGAGCATCGCTGGCTAGGCCAGCATTTATTGCCCATGTAAGCCAGTCCATGTAAGGATGGCAGATTTTGTTCCTTAAGGAGATTATTGAAACAGATGGGTTGTCCTCTGACAATCTACAATGGCTTTATGGTCACCATCGCACTCTTAATTCCAAATTTTAAAACAAATTGAATGCAAATTCTACGATCTGCTACGGTAGGTCCCCAGAACATTGACTGGGTCTCTGGATTCATCGTCAGCAACAATATCACTAGGTCTTGGCCTCTCCAGATTAAATGAATGTAAAGAACTAATGGCCAAGTGTTCATAACCTACTGTAACAAATAATTTCGATAGTTAATGCTATATTGACCTTTATTAGAAGATTACTTAGAAGCTACATTGTATACAGCCTTAGTTAGACTGCACCAGGAACAAGGCAGAAGTGAGGACTGCAGATGCTGGAAATCAGAGTCGAGGTTAGAGTGGTGCTGGAAAAGCACAGTGGGTCAGGCAACATCCGAGGAGCAGGAAAATCGATGTTTCAGGCAAAAGCCCTTCATCAGGAATGAAGGCATGGAGCCTCCGGGGTGGACAGATAAATGGGAGTGGGGTGGGGCTGAGAAGAGGGTAGCAAAGAGTACAATAGGTGTATAGGGGTGGGGACGAAGGTGATGGATCAGAGAGGAGGGTGGAGCGGATAGGTGGGAAGGAAAATTGGCAGGTAGGACAGCTGATGAGGATGGTGCTAAGCTGGAAGGCTGGAACTGGGGTAAGGAGAGGGGATGGGGAAATGAGGAAATTGGTGAAATCCACATTGATGCCTTGGGGTTGAAGTTTTCCGAGGTGGAAGATGAGATGTTCTTCCTCAAGGCATCGGGTGGTGAGAGAGTGGCGGTGAAGGAGACCCAGGACCTGCATGTTCTCGGCAGAGTGGGAGGGGAAATTGAAATGTTGGGCCACAGGACGGTATGGTTAATTGGTGCAGGTGTCCCAGAGATGTACCCTGAAGAGCTCTGCAAGAAGATGTCCAGTTTCCCCAATGTAGAGGAGACTGTGTCAGGAACAACAGATGCAATAATTGACATTGGTGGATGTGCAGGTAAAACTTTGGATGTGAAAGCTCCTTTAGGGCCTTAGATGGGTGTGAGGGAGGAGGTGTGGGCGCAGGGTTTGCAATTCCTGTGGTGGCAGGGGAAGGTGCCAGGATGGGAGATGGGTTGTTGGGGGGAGAAGACCTGACCAGGTAGTCACAGAGGGAATGGTCTTTGCAGAAAGTGGAAAGGGGTGGGGAGGGAAATATATCCCTGGTGGTGGGGTCCGTTTGGAGGTGGCGGAAATGTCGGTGGATGATGTGGTTTATGCGAAGATTGGTAGAGTGTAGGGTGAGCACCAGGGGGGGTTCTGTCCTTGTTACAGTTGGAGGGGTGGGGTTTGAGGGCAGAGGTGCAGGATGTGGATGAGATGTGTTGGAGGGCATCTTCAACCATGTGGGAAGGAAATTGCTGTCTTTAAAGAAGGAAGCCATCTGGTGTGTTCTGTGGTGGAACTGGTCCTCCTTGGAGCAGATACGGCGGAGACAGAGTAATTGGGAATACGGGATGGCATTTTTGCAGGAGGTAGGATGGGAGGAGATGTAATCCAGGTAGCTGTGGGAGTCGGTGGGTTTGTAAAAAAATGTCAGTGTCAAGTCGGTCGCCATTGATGGAGATGGAGAGATCCAGGAAGGGGACAGAGGTGTCAGAGATGGTCCAGGTGAATTTCAGGTCAGGTTGGAATTTTCCTCCAGGCAAGGAAGTGGTTCCCTTCCACTGACACTCTCATTCTTTTGGCCGAACTGGTCCTCACCCTTAACAATTTCTCCTTTGAATCCTCCCACTTCCTCCAGACCAAAGGGGTAGCCATGGGCACCCGTATGGGCCTCAGCTGTGCCTGTCTCTTTGTTGGCTACGTAGAACAGTCCATCTTCCATAGTTACACCGACACCACTCCCCGCCTCTTCCTCCGCTATGTTGATGACTGCACTGGTGCCACCTCGTGCTCCCGTGAGGAGGTTGAGCAATTCATCAACTTCACCAACACATTCCACCCCGACCTTAAATTTACCTGGACCATCTCTGACACCTCGGTCCCCTTCCTGGACCTCTCCATCTCCATCAGTCATGACCGACTTGACACTGACATTTTTTACAAACCCACTGATTCCCACAGCTACCTGGATTACACCTCTTCCCACCCTACCTCCTGCAAAAATGCCATCCTGTATTCCCAATTCCTCCGCCTCTGCCGTATCTGCTCCCAGGGGGACCAGTTCCACCACAGAACACACCAGATGGCCTCCATCTTTGGAGACCGCAATTTCCCTTCCCACGTGGTTGAAGATGCCCTCATTGTGAGGTGATAGAGTTTGGTACATAGAACATTGAGAGACAATGTAAACTAAAGGGTAAAAGGAGCAGAAAAATCTGGGGAGTATATGCACATAAGTCACAAAAGGTGGCAGGACAGGTAGAGAGAGCTATCAATAAAACAATCTAGACTCTTTTCATCGGGTCAAGGAGTTGACACACTGGAGAAAGAATGTGAATGCATTGGAGTGAGTACAGCGGGGCTTTAACAGAATGTTTCCGGGGATGGTAAATTTCAGTTATGAGGATAGATTGGACACACTGAGACTAGAAAAGGCTGAGGGGAGACTTATAGAAGGTTTCACTATCACGAGAGGTCTGAACAGTGTAGATAGGAACAACCAGAGAGCACAGTTTTTAAAAATGCTTTTTGAAAGAAGCAAATATGTAACTTTTTCATACAGGAAGTTGCCCAGGTTGAAATGCAATGCCGAGAGATGCGGTAGAGTTAAGTTCAATGGTGGTATTTAAGGGGGGGAATGGATGATTATATAAATAGAAACAGTGAGCAGGGTCAGGGGAAAAAGGCAGGAGGTTGGCATGAAATCAAAATGTTCAGAGAGCCAGTGCAGACATGATGGGCCAAATGGGCAAGTTTTGCACCGTAACAATTCTGTGATCCTGAACTCTGAAAGGTAAAGGACAATTAAACAACCGACAGGAGAACACCGCACAAATATCCCTATCCTTAATTATGGGGACATACCAGTGTAAAAGGCAACGCTGAAGCATTTTTGACAGTTTTCAGACAGAAGTGTGAATGACTGCTCCATGTGACTTCTTCCCGAGGTTCTCAGGTTCCTAAATGTCAGATTTCAACCAACTCAGTTCATTGTATGTGATATTAAGAAACAAGATACCATTTCAGTACTTCCTTTAGCCCCCTGCTGGCATGGTGTTTGTTGGCCTTTACCAATAATGCTGTGGAATGACACATAGGGCAATCGTTTTTGTAAACACCTCCAGGATTTCAGTAATCAATAAAGAGTGCACCTTCTACTGTCTTTGTTTCCACATACACTTCTTTAGTTAGGAGTCATCACCCAACAAGTGAACACTTTCACTTTAGTATTGTCCCTACACTGGGACCCATCCTTCTGGCCTCTTAGTCTTTTCATTGCAAAATATTGGTATGAAAGTGACTTTCTTAATTTCTCTTCTCCCATCACTCACTCACTCACTCGAACCTGCCTCTCTCTGAACTTGCTGCACCTAATTCTCTCATGTGATTATCTATCTTGCTTTTAAGGGTTGCAGTATTGTTGTCTTGTAGAGGCTGAATGGCATCTCTGATACTTCCTCTTACCTCCCGTGGAACATCAAGATATTATTTCCAGGATTATTAACGACATCACACTGTAAGTAATCTAATCTAATCACCTCTCCTCAAGATCTTTTTTGTATGTTTCCCACCCGATAGTCCACAATCTCCATCTACCACGACCTTTCTCCACTTGACTGAGCTTGTTGTCTCGTTCAACAATCTCTCGTGCAACATTTCTTGCTTCTTTCAAATTGAATAAAATCCTGACTGCAGGTATCTGCAATGGCCTTAGCTATGCCTATTACTTTGTGGGTTGTGTGGAGTATTTGTTGTTCCATTCCTTTCTGGCCATTCCCCAAATTCTCTCTCTGATACATTGATGCAGTCACAGACACATTGATACAGCTGTAATGATACATTTTCCTGGTCTCACTTGGAGTTGAAAAATTCTGTTAATTTTCCTTGTATTTCTAACTCTTTAACTCTCTTAAATCTTACATCATTTGATCCATTTTCAACTTCTCTTTCTTAACCTCTTGCTTTTCATTTCTGATGAAAAGTTGTCCACTCATAATCCCTTATAAGCTTACTGACTCTCAGTTATTCTGAGCACATTTCCTCAGTGTTGACACTGTGTAAGGACTCTATTCTATTCTCCGTCTCTACTGAATTGTTCTGATGATGTTATTTTCTTCAACAGTGCTTCTGAAATGTCTTTATTTTCTTCTCAAGCGAGAAATCTCTCCACTGTGGCTGACAGGACCCTCAACCACATCTGATTCATTTCCCAGACCTCTTCTCATGCTCCCCTCTCTCCCGGATCAGCAATGGAGTTCCCCATTGGCCTCACATTTCTCCCCACCTAATCTCCACATTCAAAGGCTCATCAGCAGCAGTTTCTTCCACCTTCAGCATGATACCTTGACTAAACACATGTTCCTCCCCATACCACCTCGCTCCCCCCCCCCCCCCCCCCACCACCCTATCACCCCTCCCCCAATCCCTCTCAACACTTCCAGCAGTTTGAAGAGTCCTCATTCTGTTCGAGTTACATACTGGGCCCAGTCTACAGTTACTTTCAGTACTTTGTCCCTTGTTCACAGCACCTTCTCATGCATTTGCTGGGGTTGTAATACTTGCCCTCTTACCTCCTCTTTCTCATTGCCCTAGGCTCAAACACTGCCAAGTAAAGCAACAATTTAACTGCATATTTTAAAATTTATTTCTCAATACACTTGGTTCACAATGCAATCGCCTCCACATTGAAGTGACAAAGCACAAAGGCTATGACTGCTTTGTGCAATATCTCTACTCTTTTCACAATCAAGACCCTGAGTTTGCAGTTGCTTTCTATTTTATTTCACCAGCTTGCTGTTATACCTACATTTCTGTCCTTGACCTCATAGCATTCCACTGAAACTCATTGTAAGCTTGAAGAACAACACCTTACCTCCCAATTAAGCATTTTATAGCCTTCTGGTCCAGCGCTGAAGTCAACAGTTTCAGGCCATGAACCTTGATTGAAATGCATTTCTATTTAGGAGGCCATGCACTGATCTGAATCTTGTTTTTTGCTTTTTGGGAGCGTTGCTTAATTCTGTTACTCTGGAGAAATGCTTTATTTCTTTATTTTTATCAATGATGTTTTTTCTTTTAAGTTTCCTGCCCTCACACCCCTCCCAAACCTTTCCTTTTTTTCTTCATACCCTACAACATTTCAACAGCATAAAACTAATTGTACTTTTCCTTCAGTTCACTCCATATGTTATTACAGACCTGCTGGCTATAGCCTGAGTGATGTGTTTCGATTACTTAGCTCTCTTCCAGCTCGCTGATATGGCACAAACCCATTGCCCTTTACATATTGATTAGGATCAATATAATGGCTGCTGGATTAGCAACTATTGGCAGCTTGCGTTTGGGGTCATGTGCTACCACCAATTCTCTTTTTCATGATGAGTCTAAGGACTTGTCTAATTATTAGTGGTAGAAGATAGACCAATTGTGAATTTCAACAAGAAAAGGCCCATTTCTTTCATAACAAGAGGTAGTTTCTTGTATAAGAGCAATTTTGCAAGTTACTTCCACAATTTAAGCATAATTACTTAGGGAATCTGGAGCCAGAGATGACACGTCTGTCTCCATTGGGATCACATACTACATTGCCCTAATGTCCGCTCAAAGTGGCATCATAAGATTGGGTATAGCTTTAGTGCAACTTCAGCAGCAAATCCTACAGCATAATTTCCTTTGGCAACAGGCGAGATCCTGGAAGATTAGAGACATTTTTCATATCTTGGGTGTCCTCTCTTAATGGTGTGGAGGTGCCAGTCTTGGAGTGGGGTGAACAAAGTTAAAAACCACACAACAAATGGTTACAGTCCAATAGGTTTATTTGGAGGTACAAACTTTTGGAACGCTGCTCCTTCATCTGATAGTTAGTGAGTAATTACCTGACAAAGGAGCTGTGTTCCGAATGCTTACACTTCCAAATAAACGTGTTGGTCTATAACCTGGTGTTGTGTGATTTTTAACTTTCTCTCACAATGGCAGACAGGGAATTTCATCAGATGCTATCAGTCTTCAACCAGTTGGGAAAGCATAAAGACAAGAACATCAAACCCAAGTCTAAGGTCATAGTTTATCAGGTAACATTGATCTCTGCAGTCCTATATGGCTCAGTGACTATAACAATCAATAGCATATTGCATTATGGCATAGATTCCAGATTATAAAGCCCTGCACCATCAAGACAGTTCCCTTAGCGTGCCATTTAAAAAAAAATCATTCACATTTTGAGAGCATCACTGTCTAGGCCTGCATTAATTCTACTCAAGAAAATCCACAATGTGAACCTTCTTTGCTGCCTCCAATGCTTTCTTTAGATAAGGGAAGCAAAACTACTCACAGTATTCCCGTTGTGATCTGACTAGGGCTTTGTGCAGTTTTAACAAAACCTTCCTTTTTTCAAAAAATCATGGGACGTGGCACGACAGACAACACCCCTAATTGGGATGAGTTAAGAATTAAACATTGTTGTGGGTTTGGACTCACATGTACCTCAGACCAAGTAAACTTGGTAGTTTTCTCCCCCAAAGGACATTAGTAAACCAGATTTTTTTTTCAGATGATCAACAATAGATTCATGGTCATCTGAATTCTAGATTTTTATTGAATTCAAATTCCACCATGTAGTGTGGTGGGATTTTTACCAGGTCCGCGGAACTTTACTTGGGACTCTGGATTAACAGTCCAGTGATAAGCCTCCCATGCAAAGCTGAGAGCATTCTTGGATCTATCACTGGAATGGGCAAAGGTGTTTTATGAGGAAAGATTGGATACTCTAGGCTTGTGGTCACTGGAGTATCAAAGAGTATGAGGCCAGTTGGTTGAAACATACAAAACTTTTAACAGGGTAAATATGGAAAGCAGCAACTGCAGTGTACGTCGGTGATATTGTAGCTTTGTAAGTAGTTAGTAACATAAATAAGTTTCAAGATATCTCACTCAGTAAATACCTATTAACTGTGGAATATGTTGCATGATTTAACATTTAGAAAATGACAAAGGACATCATAATGCTAATAAATGGGCATGGCAGCTCGTTAGTGACAATTAGTGATGCTGAAGGCTTAAAGGAATGGTAATTGTGAAGCATCTGCTTTCTAACAGCTGTCCATCAATCCATAAGATGTAGGAGCAGAAGTAGGACATTTAGCCTATTAACTCTTTTCTGCCATTCACTTAGATCATGACTGATCTGATAATCCTCAATTCCATATGCCTGCCTTTTCTCCATAACTAGATTAGAGTGGTGCTGGAAAAGCACTGCATTTCAGGCAGCATCCGATGAGCAGGAAAATCGATGTTTCGGGTAAAAGCCCTTCATCAGGAATAGAGGCAAGGTGCCTGAAGGGTGGAGAGATAAATGAGAGGGGGTGGGGGTGGGGAGAAAGTAGCATAGAGTACAATATGCGAATGGAGGGGGGGGGGGAATGAAGGTGATAGGTCAGAAGGGAGGGTGGGGGGAGGTAGCAAAGAGTACAATGGGTGAATGGGGTGGGGATGAAGGTGATAGGTCAGAGAGGTGGGTGGTGTGGATTGGTGGAAAGGAAGATAGGCAGGTAGGACAGCTCATGAGGGTGGTGCTCAGCTGGAAGGCTGGAGCTGGGGTGAGGTGGGGGAAGGGGAAATGAGGAAACTGGTGAAATACACATTGATGCCATGGGGTTTAAGTGTTCCGAGGCAGAAGATGAGGCGTTCTTCGTCCAGGCGTCGGGTGGTGAGGGAGTGGCGGTGAAGGAGGCCTAGGACCAGCATGTCCTCAGCAGAGTGGGAGGGGGAGTTGAAGCCACAGGCTGGTGGAGTTGATTGGTGCAGGTGTCCTGGAGATGTTCCCTAAAGTGCTCTGCTAGGAGGCATCCTGTCTCCCCAATGTAGAGGAGACTACATCGGGAGCAACAGATACAATAAATGATATTGGTGGATATGCAGGTAAAACTTTGATAGATGTGGAAGTCTCCTTTGGGGCCTTGGATGGAGGTGAGGGAGGAGGTGTGGGCGCAGGTTTTGCAATTTCTGCTGTGGCAGGGGAGGGTGCCAGGAAGGGAGGGTGGGTTGTTGGGGGGCATGGACCTGACCAGGTAGTCATGGAGGGAACGGTCTTTGCGGAAGGCAGAAAGGGATGGGGAGGGAAATATATCCCAGGTGGTGGGGTCTTTTTGGAGGTGGCAGAAATGTCGGCGGATGATTTGGTTTATGTGAAGGTTGGTAGGGTGGAAGGTGAGCACCAGGGGCGGTCTGTCCTTGTTAAGGTTGAAGAGGTGGGGTTTAAGGATGGAGAGGCGGGATGGGGATGAGAGGCATTGGAGGGTTTCTTTAACCCCGTGGGAAAGGAAATTGCGGTCTCTAAAGAAGGAGGCCATTTGGTGTGTTCTTTGGTGGAACCAGTCCTCCTGGGAGCAGGTATGGCAGAGGCGGAGGAATTGGGAATACGGGATGGCATTTTTGCAGGAGGTAGGGTGGGAAGAGGTATAATCCAAGTAGCTGTGGGTGTCGGTGGGTTTGTAAATAAAAATGTCAGTGGCAAGTCGGTCGTCATTAATGGAGATGGAGAGGTCCAGGAAGGGGAGGGAGGTGTCAGAGATGGTCCAGGTAAATTTAAGGTCAGGGTGGAATGTGTTGGTGAAGTTTATGAATTGCTCAACCTCCTCACAGGAACACAAGGTGGCGCTAATGCAGTCATCAAGTAGCAGAGGAAGAGGTGGGGGGTGGTGCCAGTGTAACTACGGAAGATGGATTACGTAGCTGAACAAGAGACTCGCATAGCTGGGGCCCATACGGGTGCCCATGGCTACCCCTTTGGTCTGGAGGAAGTGGAAGGATTCAAAGGAAAAAGTGTTAAGGGTGAGGACAAGTTCAGCCAAACGAATGAGAGTGTCAGTGGAAGGGTACTGTTGGGACGTCAGGAGAGGAAGAAATGGAGGACTTGGAGGCCCTGGTCATGGCGGATGGAGGTGTAGAGGGATTGGATATCCATAACTCTTGATTCCCTCACTAATTAAAAAAGAATCTGTCTACCGCAGTCATGAATATACTTAATATATTCAATAACCCTCTGCAGCAAAGAATTTCACAGATTTACTACCCTGGAGAGAAAAAAAAAATCAGTTATCTGAGATTATGCCTTCTGGCCCTAGACTCTCTCCCACAAGAGGGTAAAAAAAACTTTTCCACATCTACCCTGTCAAGTTCCCAAATGACCTTGCGTATTTCAATAGGGTTAACTCTCATTCATCTGTATTTTAATTTATTCCATCCCTTACCAACATTGCTACCCCACCACCCACTCCTTCCTGCCTGTCTTTTTGTAAATTAACATGTCCCTGAATATTTAGTTCCCAGTTTTGATCTTCTGGTAGACCTACTTTCATAATGGCCATAAGATCATAGTGTTTAACCAGCATTGGTGCTTTTTGTTCTGTCTGAGTTCAGGGCTGAAGTTAAAATTACAATCAAGACTAAAGTGCTAAAACCCTATACCAATAAATGCTCTCTTTCATTTAAATAATGGCAGTTTATAAGAGGCTCAGGAGAGTTCTGAATTTAAAATAAACACAGTTTAAAAGGTGTCAAAGGAACACTGTCAGCTGTCAGAAAGTGCAGTTAGAACAAAACAAACAGAAAAAAGAACTTTGCAAAGAATGGTTTGTGCATTAATAGATACTTACCTGTCCATAATTGTTGCTTTATTCCACCATGTTGCCTTTTGGGAAAGACAGATTGGAGGAGAAAGCATATGATGTCACAACTCACTCCTTTTGATAAAATGCCATCGACAGGAACAAATTTGTATCATTTAATAACAACATAAAAGAGAGAGAAGCCAAGAAATAAACAGGTAAACCAAAGTACTGTAATACAGATTGTTATATTGGCATTTTTGAAATCACAAAGCAAATGAAGAATGATGGAAAGCAAACATCTAACTGTAGACTGGCAATCCATTGACACTGTGATACTTAATTCACTTAAAGAATTTATGTTTTCTCTGTGGATCAATAGATAATTGACAAGGAACAATGAACAGTCAACTGTCTACTTGGACACTGAAGTGTTAAGAAGAATAAAATCTTCTAGTTTTTTTTACATCAAAATTCCTGGCAAAACTTTCCATGTTTTAGCAGATACACTTAAAATTAGTATCATTTTTAGGATACACAGCTTGGGTTCATCTCAAACTGACAACAGCCAGATGTAAGAATTGATGATGACATAAATGCTCTTCCCTACACCCACCCACCTCTGAACCTCACTGTCCTTTGTTTCTGGGCACTGGCTGGCCAGTCTTTCATTACTGATCTGTCACATATTCCCACCTACCACAAAGAATTAGGTCTGCAGATCTCATCTTCAACCCTTTAGTCCTACAGTTTAGTAGGATCATGTTGTGTCATTGTCCTTCCATCAGGGCCACAATGGTGGTGACCACCAATGATTCCCCTCCCACATCTACTCATACACAATTGCCATTCTCTCTTCCCCTATTCCAAATTTCTCACATTCATCATTCTTGCCCCCTCTGTAACACAGGTTGTTGCTTTCAAACCCCAGCACTGAGCACCCCTGCTTCCCTAATCCAACAGGAGCACTTAACAACGCCAGTTGATTTATTGACCTGGCCCTCAGGACCTAGCCACATGATCGACTTGGACAGACAGCCTTGACATGACTGACCAAATCCCTGACTGATCTCTGTGCAGCTCCCTGACTGGTTCTACTGAATCTGCATGACTGAACATAGTGTATTGTAGTGAGATGCACTCCATGACTGCAACTGGCCCTAGCGGCTGACTGACCATATTCAGGTTCCTAGACTAAGATTGGATGATGCCTTGATTTAATATACCAGGACCCTCTGATTAAAGCAGACTACCCCCTGACTTGAGTGATTTGAGGACTACTCCCCTTAAGTTAAACACATGGCCATTTGATCAATGCAAATGCACTGTGTTTGCTGCAAAGACTGCTGGCATATGCTGTAAGTGTGAAACTGACATAGCACCATGCCAAACAGCAATATGTCCACTATCCTGACTGATATCTGCTGAGCAGTGTGACAAGTTGCCTGGCCTTGTGTCTGTGCTAAGCAGCAAGGCAAGATAGAAATGTTGTGAGTCTTGAAGTTGTGGCTCTGAGCATAAGCATGAAGGAAAGGCAGGAGAGGAATGCTGAGAACTTCAAAGTAGGCAGAAATGAGTGAGCATGAACAGAACAATTCCAAGTTACACCCTGGACCAATCCTTGAGTTATGCCTATCCTTCTATTCAAAATATCCTGGCACCAGCATTCCGATGAAAAATACCAGGGTGCTCCAAAATGCTGCGCTGAAGTGCATTGTAAGTATATCAACGATGAGCCAATTCTCTGTGGTGAGGCTGCTACATGTTGGATGCCAGGGTCCCTGTGTGGTGGGTATACTGTAGTAGTCATTACCTATAAGAGATCCCTGACTTGCTAGTGCCTGGTGTCAAAGATGGAGGTGTAGAGGAATGAGAGGTCAGCTGGCTCACCAGGGTTATCATGCCAGGAATTGGTATCATCTAGTTTCTACCTGGGGGGTGGAAGAATGACACACTTTATATTAATTAGGTAAGATTAGGTAATAATAAAATGTTAATTATGCAAATAAGGTTCAATGCTCACTGACAAGAATCTCATCTTGCTGTTCCAACACTTGATTGGAAAATAGAACTATTTGCTTTCAATGTCAAGAACTCATTGCTGACCATCTCATGTGATTTCCCAATTTTCTTGACATTGCCCACATCGTTTAGGGGCTGGGAAGATTCTGTTCATTGGGTGTTTATACTAAAGAAAGGTAAGTAACCATGGGTGATTTTAACCAATTTGAGAACTTGGAAAATCAAATTGGCAATAGTATCCTGAAAGAGTTTCTCATAGAATGCTTCTGAGATAGACTCTTCAAATAGAATGCTCTGACGACATCTAGAAAATAGGCTTTACTAGATTTGGCAGTGTATAATATGACAGGATTAATGAATGATTCATAAGACCATAAGATAAAGGAGCAGAATCAGGCCATTCAGCCCATTGAGTCCGCTTCACCATTTGATCATCACTTGTATGTTTCTCGACCCCATTTTCCAGCCTTTTCCCACAACCTGTGATCTCCTTAAGAATCAAGAACCTATCTATCTCTGTCTTAAGCACACTCAATGCCTTTACAGTCTTCTGCAGCAATGAGTTCCACAGATTCGCCGCCCTCTGACTGAAGAAATTCCTCCTCAACTCAGTTCTAAAATGCTGTCCCCTCACTCTGAGACTTTGCTCTTGGGTCTGTGTCTCTTCTATTAGTGGAAACTTCTTCACTAGCCAGTCTATCCAGCCTCTCAGTATTCTGTGAATTTCAATCAAATCCCCTCTGATCCTTCTCAACTCCATCATGTACAGACCCAGAGTCCTCAACCATGTCTCATATGACAAGCCCTTCATCACTGAGGTCACCCAAGGCCAGCACATCTTCCTTTGACATGGGGCCAAAATCTGCTTACAATAGTTCAAATGTAATCTGACCAGAGCTTTATACAGCCCTAGCAGTACATCCCTGCTCTTGTATTCTAGCATTCTTGAAATGAATACTTACATTAAATTTGCCTTCCTAACTGACACTGAACCTGCATATTAACCTGAAGAGAATCCTGAACTTGGTCTCCCAAGCCCATTTGTGCCTCAGATATCTAAAGCCATTCCCCATTTGGAAAATATTCTACACCTCTATTCTTCCCACCAAAGCTCATAACCTCACACTTCCCCACATTATATTCCACCTGCTATTTCTTTGCCCACTCTTCCTGCCCATCCAGGTCTTTCTGCAGCTTCCCACCTCCTCCACTACCTATCCCTCCACCTATCTTTGTGGCATCTGCAAACTTAGTAACAAATCCCTTAGTTCCTTTGTCCAGATCGTTGATGTATAAGGTGAATTGATGTGATCCCAAAACAGATCCCTGCTGAACTCCACTCATCACTGGCTGCCATTTTGACCCTAAAGTAGAGGTGTTCCTAGACAGCAGTAATGACAATATGAATCATAACCCTAACTTCCATATTCATTTTGAAAGGGAGAAGACTGCGTCAAAGACTAATATTCTAACATAGGAATCAAGAACAGGAATATGTTATCCACCCCCTCAAGTTTGATCCACCATTCAATAAGATCATGGCTGATCTGATTGTAACCTTAAATCCATATTCTCAACTATCCCAGAGAACCTTTTACACCTTTGCTGAACAAATATCTACCTGCTTCTGCCTTAAAAATATTCAAGGACTATGCTTCCACCAACCTTTCCGGAAGGCCATTCCAAAGACTCATGACCCTCTGACAGCAAATATATATATCAACTCCATATTCTAAATGAGTGACTACCTACTTTTAATTTGATTTTAGGTGTTCTAGTGCATGAGCCAAAGAAAAGCATGTAGGTACAGTACATAATCAAGAAGCCTGATGACATGCTATCCTTTATTACTTTTTTATGAAGAAATTGAACATAAAATAAGGGTGTGGAGGAGGTGGAGGTGCTTGACTAGTTTGGACAAGGTCAAAAATCACATGGCACCAGGTTATAGTCCAATGAATTTATTTGAAAACACAAGCCTTCAGGATGCTGCTCCTTCATCAGGTGTTAGTGAGAGAGGAAGACCTTAGACACATTATTTAAATGGAAAAGATCAAAGGGTCATACAACTCATGCGAACGAATTGAGCACATATAAGCTGACTGTTAAATCTTTTATCTGTTAGAATGGAGGTGCAGGTTTTGATTGATTAATATGCAAATCCCAGAATTTCTTTCTCACTGCCCTGAGCCAACTTAAAGTGTTATCAATATAAAGGAGGTGACTATATAAAGGACGGTCTCAACCCAGATCTTGGGTTCACGTCGTACTATAGGTGACCCCACCACACTACACATACACACACACACATTCATTCAGACCCTTTCTCATACACACTCTCTCTCAGATATACACACACACACCCTCACATGCACACTCTCTCGGATGCATATACTCCCTTGCAATTGCGCACACACTCTCTCAAACACACACGTACACAGACTCTCTCAGATGCACAGACTCCCTCACACTTACACGCTCTGTCTCTCTCAAACTTCTGTGCAGTGAATTTGCATTTCTATTTGCAAATGCATTCTATTTTGTTCAAAAAGCACACAATTTAATGTGGCATTTTATAAACTTCCACTTTGGAAATAAAAGATACAGACAGAATCCAAACAAGACCTCACACCTAAATACATTGTCCAACCGGAGGTGTCACCTCCTTTACATTGATAACACCTTAAATGATCTCGGGACAGTGACTTGAAAGAAATTCTTTCATTTGCATATTAATCAGTTGAAACCTACACCTCCATTCTAACTGATTAAAGATTTAAGAGCCGTCTTACGTGTGTTCAATTCGCTCGCATGAGTTGCATGACCCTTTGATTTTTTTCTTATAAATTCTGTGTCTAAGGTCTCCCACTAATACCTGAAGAAGGAGCAGCATGCGAAAAGTTAGTGTTTTCAAATAAACCCATTGGACTATAACTGATAAAATAAGCATATCATGTTTTAGTTATAAGGACATTGATGAAATTATGTCTTAAATACTCTGTGCAATTTTGGTCTCCTTATTTAAGGAAGGATGTAAATGTTTTGAAGATGGTTCAAAGAAGGTTTACTGGATTAATACCTGGAATGAGCAGGTTGATTTATGAGGATAGTTTGATCACAATGGAATTGTAAATTGGAGTGAGGTAAAATGAGGCGTGACTTAATTAATGTAAAATCATGAATGGGCTTGACAAGGTTGACACAGGAAGGATGTTTCCTCTTTTGTGAATTAGTCTTGAATTAGGGGCACTTCTAAAAATTATGAGCTTCCTTTTAAGATAGAGATAAAGAGAATTATTTTCTCTCTGAGACATTGTGACATTGGAGCTCTGTCACAGAAGGCAGTAAGAGGTGGTTTAGTGAATATTTTTAAGACAGAGGTAGGTAGAGTTTTGTAAAGAAAGAGAGTTAAAGGTTACTGAGGACATGTGAGTATGTGGAATTTAAAACACACATGATCTCATTGAATGGTGTCG
Organism: Chiloscyllium punctatum; assembly: GCF_047496795.1. Classification (NCBI taxonomy): domain Eukaryota; kingdom Metazoa; phylum Chordata; class Chondrichthyes; order Orectolobiformes; family Hemiscylliidae; genus Chiloscyllium; species Chiloscyllium punctatum. The sequence goes on along the minus strand of NC_092742.1, from coordinate 72,140,849 downwards.
CACGCATGAGATTCCAAAAAAAGCCTACTTTGTTTCCTAATTTACTTGTTTATGTGTTCATCTCAGGAAACTAAAAGCTGCCAAGGAATTAAGATGCTTATTGTGAAATTTCCCTTCAATTGTTTTCATTACTTTCATTTTAGTTGACTTTTTCTTATCTCACAGAGCCTGAAACTGGTATTTTTAAAAAATGCACATAAATCTAATGAGAGAATCAAGGATTTTTGCACTTGACCTTTCCAGTGCAATTTGCAATAGCTACTGATCAGTTTGACCTGACTTTGACCTGACATAAATCAGCATCTATGAGCAGTTAAAACTGTGCTCAGAACACTTCTTCCTTTGCTTTGATCACTGGGAAGTAGCTGTTCTGGTGAAAATATCAAGATTACAGAGGATTCCCTTTAAATGGATATTTTGCATTCAAACTAATCTGCAGGATGCAAATTCAGTGCAATTTCCCAGAGGCAATTCTCCTCAATTTCTATAACAATCGTACAGAAAGAATTTACTTTGCTTCATACAGATTACTACAAACTTTGTCAATTAATACAATTCTAATTTCTTGAAGTACAGCTATTTACTACAACAGCAAAATAAATGACCACATAGAGGCCACAAAGAGAAAGCTGCTTTACCACACCTCTTAAACTCTTCACAGTTAAATCAGACAATTGTGGAAAATCAGACTAATAATAAATAAAAGTAAAATATAAAGTCGTAATAGTCTCAGATAACCAAAGCGCTGCTCTCTCATTATAAAGATGACTGTGATAAGTTTAAATTGAGAGTCATCATTCCTCAGGTGAAGAGTGAGGTTGAGAACTCAGTTTCCCTTAGTATAATTTTCATTTAAAAAATCAAAACTCAGAGGGAAAATCAGTAAAACTTGCAAAGTATGTAAATTGGTTTGACGTGTTTCCTTTACATCAAATATTCTCAAATACAACCAGTACTTGCATTTCCAAGTATTTCTGCTTTTTTACTGTTTTTATTTCCCTCTGGGCACTTAAAAGCATTTTAAGACATTTGCAATTTTAGGTACACTGTGAGCAGTTCACTTACTAATGCACAATTTCCTATGATACATAATCACCTCAAAGTGGTTTCCCTTAATACTGAAGGTGGTTGAAGAAATTGTGAGCATGCAGTGATTGACATAGAGTTGAACAAGAGCAGCTTTTGAGACTCACTTTGATTTTTCAATTAGCTTCTGATTAAGGATTTGACATTTTAAGGGGACAGTTGAAAGCTACATACACTGATTTTTGATTTGAGTAATTCTATATCGAGAGTTCATCTAATGACAGAAGTTAAAGCTACTTCTAAGTTCAAGTGAATGACATGCAAGGCTTCTTTGTTTACTGTTCAGTTTTATTTGATAGTATAGGAAGCAGAAGTGAGGAACTACTCAATATTTAAAGGCATCTGAGTGGGTATATGAATAGGAAGGGTTTAGAGGGATATCGGCCAAATGCTGGCAAATGGGACTGGTCGGCATGGACAAGATGGACCAAAGGGTCTGTTTCTGTGCTGTATATCTCTCTGACTCTATGACTCTTTCACTGGTGCATACGATCAGTGTTGCCAGTGTTTTCAATTAATTGGGTTCTTCGTGCAAAACCAATTTATGAAAGCTTCTAAAAGAGAGGAGCTAGTAAAAAGGCTATGAGTTAATGTTTGAGATTTCATGCCCCAAAGATTATAGGCAATAAACAATTGTTAACGGTTTCTGACTGGGATCAGAAAAAGGTGGTGTGGTACCTTGAGCCTCCTTCGTCAGTTAGCAAGGTCATGGTCAGTTAGTTCAGCTGGTTGGGTAGCTAGGTGGTGATGCAGAATGATCCCAACAGTATAAGTTCAATTCCTGCACTGGTTGAGGTTATCATGAAGGTTCAACTTTACCCCTTACTTGAGGTATGATGACCCTTAGGTTAAACTCACCACAGTTATCTCTCTATAATGGGTGGTCATCTGGGACCATGGGGACTTTACCTTCCAGTTGAACTTCTAAATCAGTTCTACTTTCCTGATTTATTCTCATAAATCTTTAATATCTCAAAAAAAACATTAATTTCTGCTTTAAATTTAAGTCCATAAGACATAAGGGCAGAATTTGATTATTTGGACCATTGAGAGTACGCTGCCATTTAATAAAATCATAATTTGTCTGATAATCAACTCATCTTTCTCATTGATCACGTGATTTCAGAATTCCTTCCTAATATACAACAATGAGTCATTTTTTGGGTTATGCAGGGATCAACAGCTCCTATGACAAGAAATTTCAGATGTTTATAGATAACTGGTGTGAGGCTTGGATCTCTGGCTCTAGATTCACTAGCCAGGGGAAACAACCTCCTGACATCAAACCTGTCAAACTGATGTTATACTTTCCAGTGAAGCGACTTCTGATTCTTCTGCAGTACAGGGATTATACACGTTTGTAGGAAAGTCCTTTCAAGCAGAACAATCATTCCAGGTATAGTCTCACTAAAGACCTATGTAACCTTCAACAAGAATACCTTATCCAAATTCCAACACACTTGCAAAAAAGGTCAACATAACATTTGTCTTCCGAGTGTCTTGCTGTATCTGTATACTAAATTTGTGATTCATGTTCAAGAACATCAAAATCTCTCTGAATACCAACATATGTCTATCTCCCTTCTTTTCCATTATTTCTAACCAATTAGATAATTTCAAATCCCTATGTTATATTATGATTAGGTTACTTACAGCGTGGAAACAGGCCCTTCGGCCCAACAAATCCACACCGACCCGCCGGAGCGCAACCCATCGAGACCCATTCCCCTACATTAATCCCTTTACCTAACACTGCGGGCAAGTTAGCATGGCCAATTCACCTAACCTGCACATTTTTGGACTGTGACAGGAAACCGGAGCACCCGGAGGAAACCCACACAGACAGAGGGAGAATGTGGAAACTCCACACAGTCAGTCGCCTGAGGCGGGAATTGAACCCGGGTCTCTGGCGCTGTGAGGCAGCAGTGCTAACCACTGTGCCACCTGCCTTGTCACATAACTTGTCTATACCTCCTCATTTGATTGCAATAGTTTTGATTATAAATTGAAATGTGTTCATTTCAGTGCATGTTTCATTATTTATGTAGACAGGTTTGCGTTAGTCTTTTAAAAATACAAGGGAACAGGAGTAATTTTACTCAACCTGCTTTAATTTTAAAAAAGAACATGCTCCAACACTCCCAGAGACACACAGGCAAAGTTCACAGACATATATCAAAAACTTGCAGCATTGGAGGTCAGTTTCAATGTTTCAAAGTACAATAAACTTTGAAGTTGGTTGATGACTTGAGTGGATGCAGGATGAGTTCTGATTTTGGCTTTGAGGTGTTTAAAGATGTAGCCATGACGTGGAGGTGCCGGTGTTGGACTGGCGTGGACAAAGTTAAAAGTCACACAATACCGGGTTACAGTCCAACAGGTTTATTTGGAATATACCTGTTGGACTATACCCTGGTATAGTGTTATTGTTAACTTTAAAGATGTAGACAGATGAGTTCTTCTAAAAACATTGGCAAAAAAAATTTAACTTATTTAACATATCTCTCTTTGTGGCACATAGATAGTCATATAACAGAGTTCAAGCTGTCAAGCTTACAAAATCGGTTGAAAAAGAAGATGAGAGCCAGGGCCTCACAAGAGATTTGACACTTTGGTGCCGTTACTTCACTAGAGTCGAGTAGTGTAGCTTTTATTTGTCATTTCTACCATATACAACTGATATAGTAAAAATGAAACAGTATTCCTCCAGGACCAAGGAACGACATGAACAACACAAACTACTCGATCTTACATAAGGCGGCTTTTGTCTATGCTCAGGAGAAAATGGTTTCTTAAAAAGGAGTTAGCTAGCTTGTCACATGATCTTCTCTCTCCCAACTGACCAGTGACCTAAATATGGTCATGGCTAATGTGTCCCAAGTGAATGATTTTGACTTGCCAAGATTATGAGGCGGATTTCTTTCTCAGCCGCACACACCATTGGGTGAGGTGATTGTATCTAATGAATAACTCCATCCAGAATCATTGTCGTTTTCTTTGTGTATGGGTTGGGAAATTATTACTGTCACTTTCCCTTAGGATCATTGCTTCTGTTTGTTTTTTTCTGAATGGTTTGGCTCCAGTTAACAGTTGGGAATTTATCCTGTACTGTGATGCAAATATTCCGTCATCTTAGAAGCTGTGGTTTCAAATCACATGAATTCAGATTTTTCTTATTTCAAATTGTGGTTTAAATGAAATAATTCATTGCTCATGGCTTCATAACACAATGAACATTTTACATCTATTGTCAACGGAAGTTTCTGATTCTCGAGAAACACTCAGCAGGTGTAATCTTTCCTTTTGAGTTGTGACCACAAGGTGATTAAATCAGTGACAGAGAGAGTTAATCAGGATTTCTAAAGAAAATTGGCATGCTTTGGCCAGACTCTAAATGACAGCATTTGGAAGGATAATTAGTTATCCTAGTGATGTGGGGAAACATAGTGTATTAATTATATAGAGATAATTCATACTGTTTGAACTCAGTTAATCTGCATATAAATGTTGTTTTGTGTATTCACTTATGAAGTAAAATAATAAGTTGCGCCTAACAATTGTGGCTTTCAAAAATTGGGAAGTTTGGAGGTACACAAATATCCATTCAGGTCAGACTAGAATATTGGACTATGTTGTTTCAACTTATATATCAGGAAGCATGGGCACATCTCTAAATGTATGGTGTTCAGAATGCATATGGGGCTGACAAAGACCACTGTACCTGTGCCAATCCTAAATGCATAACACAAGTAAAAGCTCATCTCACTATCATTAAAGATGGTTGTATATATTGAACATTTAGGACAATACTGGGGAATCATAGCAGGGCAAAAGATTGCTCATTTGTTGCTTCTCCCATTCTAGTTTCAACCTACATTCAAAAGGTGGAATAACTCTGTAAGGCATCATGTGATGATGTGTCACTTCACTGGACAGTCAATAGTTGAGCTCATTGATGTTAATATAATTCTGGAAATTCAATCCTTCCATCTTAGTTTTAAGTTGCAATGTAACAATTACAATCGCCATTTCCTTGTTTTTAATTTCTCTGGAAGTTTATGTTTAAGGATTTTCCTGTGGCTCTCAGATCGTATTGCTCTTACATAGCCTTTCACATATGTCCCAGTATTTCACACTGAGCATCTCTTGATCTGGTTCCCAACTAATCTTCTTCATGACATCCAAGATCACCGTCAAGCCTTTCCAACCCTCACAGATTTCCAGATCTGCACCTTCAATCTTTTCCCAGATCTCCCATGTTTCCCAAAATTTGCTTTGATACTTTTAGCGGTTCACAAACTCTTTTTGGTTTCTTTGCCAGCTTCACTTTCCAATTGGCAAGAAAGAGATAAGGGGTGGGTTTACATTCAATGTATCTAAGTCTGCAGAGTATCATGGACAAGACTGAGGAACTGGAAGTAGAAATTGCTATAAGGGGATATGACATAGTAAGATTGACAGAAATGTGGCTCAAGTCAGCACAGGGATGGGTACTTAGCAACTTGGGTATAAGACACTTGGTAGAAACAGGGTGGGTATAAAGGAAGGAGATGCAGGAATTATGGTCAAAGGTAATATCATAGCCCTTGAACGAGTTACAGTTCCTGAATTAGAATTCATATATCTGATGTGAGAAACAGGAAGGGAGAAGTAACCTTGTTAGTTATTGATTTATAGACCTGCAAACAGTAGGGAGGAATAGAAGAGAGTATTTATATGCAGATTATGGAAATCAGCAGGACATGTAAGGTTGTGGTAACTGGTAATTTCATTTACCTGGGGTAATGTTTAGGGCATGGAAGGGGGAGAAATTCCTGCAATGCGTGCAGGAGAACTTTGTGAAACAATGCATTTCCAGTGTGACCAAGGAGTGTGCTATCCTGAATGTGGGGCGAGAGTGTAGTGCTGGAAAAGCACAGCAGACCAGCCAGCATCTGAGGAATCAGAAGGGCATTCCTGATGAAGAGCTTTTGCCCAAAACATCAATTCTCCTGCTCCTTGGATGCTGCCTGACCTGCTGTGCTTTTCCAGCAACCCACTCTCAACTCTGATCTCCAGCATCGGCGGTCCCCACTTTTGTCCTGTCCTGGATGTGAACCTGGGGATTGAGGCAGGCCAAGTGGAGAATGTCAGTGAAGGGAGCATTTGGGACAAAGCAATCATAACACCATAAAGTTCAGTGTTAAGTTGGAAATGGATAAAATATAGTCAATAATAAAAATGCCAAACTGGGGTCTAAAAGTTGAACTGGAATAGGTTGATTGGAAACACATTCTGATGAATTAAAAAAGGATGGGAGAATTTTAAAAGAGAGATGAATAGCGTACATAACTGGAAAAAAATACAGGGTGTCTACCCTTGATGACTAAGGATATTGATGAGAAAATAAGGGATGAAAATGAGGCATGTGATGCAGCCCACAATAATAGTAGCAGTTTAAAACAGGAAAAGTATCTCAAATGTAGAAAAGAAGCTAAGGCTGCAATAAGGAAAGCTGAGAGGAAGCATGAGTAAAGGAGAGCAGGCTGTGCAGAAACAAATAATAAAATTCTTCAATCATGTTAGAAAGAGATTAGTGAAGGATAAAGTAGGGGCCAAAAGGAACAAACAGGGTAAGCTGCTCATTATACAAAGAGTATGGCAGATATACTAAATAAGTCCTTTGTTTCTGTCTTTATCAAATTAAAAAATGGTGACAACTACCTAGTTGAAAATGTGGGTGTTGAGTGACTAAGAAATATAATTACTGATAAAGAAGGGATGTTAACAAGGCTGGAACTACTCCAGATAGAGAAGACACCACGCCCAGATGGGAAGCATCCCAGACTGTGAGAGAGCTAAGGGATCAAATAATGGAGCCATTGACAGAAAATTTTCAGGCTTCTCTGAACACAGGATTAGTCTTAGGGGACTGGAGTATTGCAAAACTGACAAATATGAAAGGGACAAAGGATAACCCAGGAAACAACAAACTTGTAAACATGACATCAATAATGGAAAAACTGATGGAGGCCATAATACACAAAAAGTTAAATATATGCTTAGATAAAAACAAGTTAATACCAAACCGTCAACATGGCTTTTTCAAGGGAAGATAGTGGCTGACAAATCTGCTTGGGTTCTTTGAGAGGTGAAATAGACAGTAGATGAGGATAGTGCTCTGGGTGTTATATTTTTAGACTTCAGAAAACATTTGGTGTGGTGCTACATGGCAGTTTGGTTATCAAATTAGAAATGTTTGGGATTAATGGACCCTTGTCAACATGGATTAGATGTTAAAAATGTGTTGCTGGAAAAGCGCAGCAGGTCAGGCAGCATCAAAGGAACAGGAGAATTGACGTTTCGGGCATAAGCCCTGTCCATTTCACCTGAAGAAGGCCTATGCCCGAAACGCCAATTCTCCTGTTCCTTGGATGCTGCCTGACCTGCTGCGCTTTTCCAGCAACACATTTTTAAGTTCTGATCTCCAGCATCTGCAGTCCTCACTTTCTCCTAATGGATTAGATGTTGGCTAACAGGTAGGAAACAGAGTGTAGTTAGAGGTAGGAGTCAAATTGAAGGTAGTGTTCCCCAGTTATTGGTGTTGGGACTCTTGCTTTTTCTGAGTTATGTAAATGATTTGGAGTTGGGTGGTGAGGGAAACATTTTAAAATTTGTAATTGGTACTATACTAGGGAGAATAGTGAATTGTGAAGATGATGCTAAGTAACTTCAGAGGTAAAAATCATACGACACCAGGTTATAGTCCAACAGTTTATTTGGAAGTACAAGCTTTCAGAGTGTTGCTCCTTAGTCAGATGGCTAGCTGGTGTTGGGTAAATTTTAACCTTGTCCACCCCAGTCAAACACCAGCACCTCCACTTTTAACTACAGAAGGACATTGACAAGTTGGCCAAATGAGAAGATACATGGCAGATAAAATTCAATGCAGAGAAATGTGAAATAATGCATTTCAATAGAAGAAACACAGAGAAACAATACATGGTCCATGGTACAACTTTGAGGGGAGTACAGGAACAGAGCAATCTTGGGGTTCACGTACATAATTCATTAAAGGTGGCCAGGCAAGTTGAAACAGTTGTTAAGAAGGCTTACAGGATTCTGGCTTTATAAATAGAGGCATATAGCATAAAATCAAAGAAGTGATGCTACACCTTTACAAATCGTTGGTCAGATCGTATATGGAGTGTTCAGTTCTGGGCATCTTGTTTAAGGAAGCATGTTAAAATCCTGGAGAGAGTACAGGGGAGACTTACTAGAATAATACCAGGAATGAAGGATTTTAGAAATAAAGGAAGATTAGAGAGATTGGGCTTATTGTCCTTGAAGCAGAGAAGATTAAGGGTGACATTATTGAGGTGTTCAAAATTATAAACAATTTTGACAGGATAAAGAGGGATATTTTGTTTCCACTAATTGGTATATCAGTAACTAGGAGACATAAATTTAAGATTGTCAGTAAGAGAGCTAAGAGCGAGATGTGGAGAAACATCTTTACTCAGAGGGTTGTTAGGATTTAGAGATGGGTGGAGATGGATTCCATAAAAGGTTTCAAAAGAGTGATGGATATATATTTAATTGTGATGAATTTAAGATAGGCCTGGAAAGTGGGATGAGCTGAATATCTCTTTCAGGAGCCATTACAGAGACAATGAGTTGAGATGGCCTCCTTCTGTACTGTAAAATTCTATTCCTCTGGTCCTGGATTTTCTCTCATCTGCCTTAGTCCTGAGCTCTACCCTGATCTCCTCAAACACCCAATTTCCTACCCACTATCTATTCAGACCAAAGTCTTCAGGAGTAAAGGACTTCACTGATTGGAGTCATACCAAGCAGAAAGGAAGAAGGTGTGGTTATTGGAGGATAATTATTGTAGCCTGAGTGCATCACTGCAGGATTTTCTCGGAATCAATATGTTTAATTCACCTGTTCTGACATGTTCCAACATGCTCCAGGAGCAGGTGTGACTTGCACCAAGGCCTTACAGAGTTTCTCAGAATACTTTTCCAGGCTCAACTATCTTCAGCTGCTTCATCATTTCTTTATTCATTAATTTGTGGGCTGTGGGCCTCGCTAACATTTATTGTCTGTCCCTAGTTGCCCTTGTGAAGGTGGTGGTGTGCAGCCTTCTTGAACCTAGCTGTTCACCTGTTGTGGGTTGACCCACAATGCTATTAGGCCGAGAATTCCAGGATTTTGATCCAGCAACAGTGAAGAAATGGTGATATATTTCCAAGTCTCGATGGTGAATGGCTTGGAAGGGAACTTGCAGGTGGTGGTGTTCCCATGTATCTACTGCTATTGTCCTTCCAAATGGAAGTGGCCATGGGTTTGGAAGGTGCTGCTTGAGGATCTTCATTGAATTTTGCAGTGCATCTTGTAGATAGCATTTAGTGCTGCAACTGAGTGTCAGAAGAAATCAAAAGTGATGTGATCGCTGATGATTGCATAATGTTCAACACCATTCACAACTCCTCAGATAGTGAAGCGATCAATGTCTACATGCTGTATGACTGGATAACACTCAATTTTATGTTGGTAAGTGGCAATAACACTTAGGTCATACAAATGCCAAGCAATGTCAATTTCCAACAATAGAAAATCTAACCATCATCCCTTAAAATTCAAAGGCACTACCATTGCAGAATCCCCTAGTGCAAATGTCCTGGGGGTTATCTTACCAGAAATTGAAATGGAGTAGCCACATAAACACTATAGGTACAAGAGAAAGTCAGGGTCTGGGATTTCTAGCTCATCACCTGCTACTTCTAAAGCCCAAGTTAGGAGTGAGATAGAATACTGTCCATGTGTCTAGATTTGTACTAGATTTCCCAACACTCAGAAAACTCAACACCAACTGGACAAAGAAGCCCAACTGAATGGTACCCTATCGAACACCTTCTACTCTCCCCACAATAGACATGTAGCGACAGACATAAGTTACATCAACAAGGTGCAACTCATCCAGGCTCCTCAGCCAGAACCTTCCAAACACATGGCCTCTACCATCTAGAAAGACAAGGGCAGTAGGTCCATTGGAACATCACCACCTGTGAGCTCCCCTCCAAGCTACACACCAATCTGAAGTGGAACTAAGTTACCATATGTTCACTGTTGCTGGATCAAACTGTTTTCAAAATATCACTGTGGGTATGTCACATGGACTTCAACATTTTAAGAAAATAGTAGGCCTAGCCCGCAACACCTAGTCCCTATAAAAGATTAAAGAAAATTCAGATCCTTTCATTGTCTAGGTCTTAAGTTCTCCTTCTGACTTTCTTTATAGTTGAATCTATTTTCCATTTCTCTTCTGTGCAATAATCTCAATCCAGCTCACCTCTAACCTTTCTATCACCTTTATTCTTCTCCTTGGTTGGAAGTGCTTACTTTGATGCAGTTACTGAATACATCACAAGGTTAATCAGTGAACATCTAACGTTTTTTAATCTGTGAATTTAAACATAAATATCTCAAAAAATATATAAAACAAGTGTGTGATATGAGTAAAGAAATAAATTAGTTTTTAAAAATGCCAAATATCTCCCAAAAATATTTCGTAACACTAATACATGCATGCATTTATGAGCTGTAGAGTTCTCACTCCAAACTTAGAAGGTTGAACATGCAAGCCACACTTACAGGCTTGATCACAAAAATCTAGAGTGTTGCTGTTGAAGTGTTGGCTTTTGGATGAAATGTTAGCTTGAGACCCTGCTTGACCTCTGAAGTAAAGCAGAAGAGTGCTTCCTGCTGATTTGACCATTAATTATCCATTGATCAATATCTCAAAAACAGATTATCTCTTCACCATCAAACTCGGTTTGTTGGGGTATGTTCTGCTACAACAGCACCATCACTTCATTAATTGCAAACGGCAACAATTGGGAAATGACCTTAAACATGTGCAAATAAAACCAAAATTCTTTCTTCAAACAAATATCCAGTTCAAGGTATGATTATGGAAAATGGTGTCAATACATCAGTGGTGGGCAAGTTGTTGGAGGGAATCCTGAGGGATATGATGTATATGTATTTGGAAAGGCAAGGACTGGTTAGAGATAGTCAACATAGCTTTGTGCATGGGAAATCATGTTTCACAAAATTGAATGAGTTTTTTGAAGAAGTAACAAAGAGGATTGATGAGGGCAGATCAGTAGGTGTGATCTATATGGACTTCAGTAAGGCGTTCGACAAGGTTCCCCATGGGAGATTAGTTAACAAGGTTAGACCTCATGGAATACAAGGAGAACTAGCCATTTGGAAAAAGAACTGGCTCAAAGGTAGAAGACAGAGGGTGGTGGTGGAGGGTTGTTTTTCACACTGCTGACCTGTGAGCAGTGGAGTGCTACAAAGATCGGTGCTGGGCCCACTACTTTTCATCATTTAAATAAATAATTTAGATGCAAGCATAAGAAGTACAGTTAGTAAGTTTGCAGATGACACCAAAATTGGAGGTGTAGTGGACAGCGAAGAAGGTTACCTCAGATTAAAACAGAATCTTGATCAGATGGGCTAGTGGAGAAAGTGAAGACTGTAGATGCTGGAGAAGGGCACATGCCCGAAACATCGATTCTCCTGCTCCTTGGATGCTGCCTGACCTGCTGCGCTTTTCCAGCAACACATTTTCAGCTCTGATGGGCTAGTGGGCTGAGAAGTGGCAGGTGGAGTTTAATTCAGATATATGCAAGGTGCTGCATTTTGTGAAAGCAAATCTTAGCAGGACTTATACACTTAATGGTAAGTATACACTAGGGATTATTGCTGAACAAAGAGACTTTGGAGTGCAGGTTCATAGCTGCTTGAAATGGAGATGCAGGTAGATAGGATAGTGAAGAAGATGTTTGGTATGCTTTCCTTTATTGGTCAGAGTATTGAGTACAGGAAGAGTTTGGAGGGATATAGGCTGGGTACTGGCAGTAGGACTAGATTAGGTTAAGATGTCTGGTCGGCATGGACACGTTGGGCTGAAGGGTCTGTTTCCAAGCTGTCCATCTCTATGACTCTGTGACTTTACATATATATCATTAAAAACATGAGACATAAATTGCACAGGCCTTCTAGAGTAGTCACTTACCCTAACTCTCATAGGAGACTGGTGCAATCCACAAGGGAATGACACAAACAGTTGTTTATACTTACTGCAGGAGCTACTATAAGATCAGTAGAATTTTTGATCCACCATGTCACCTGTTAGTATGCAATTATTGGCACCACAACACATGCGCAAATCTCTATGGAGCACAATGTAGTGGCCTGCTGACAGGAACATGCATTTTTTTTCAATTAGTTTTTTAGATTAGATTAGATTAGATTATTTACAGTGTGGAAACAGGCCCTTCGGCCCAACAAGTCCACACCGCCCTGCCGAAGCGTAACCCACCCATACCCCTATCCCTACATCTACATCTACCCCTGACCTAACACTACGGGCAATTTAGCATGGCCAATTCACCTGACCTGCACATCTTTGGACTGTGGGAGGAAACCGGAGCACCCGGAGAAAACCCACGCAGACACGGGGAGAACATGCAAACTCCACACAGTCAGTCGCCTGAGGCGGGAATTGAACCCAGGTCTCTGGCGCTGTGAGGCAGCAGTGCTAACCACTGTGCCACCGTGCCGCCTATAAGCAATTACGGTGAGAATTATAGAACATAGAACAATGCAGCGCAGAACAGGCCCTTCGGCCCTCTATGTTGCGCTGACCAATGAAGTAATCTAAATATCTCAGCATGAGGCCCATCAATCACCTCCGTAGCTTCCCACAGGGTTCTAGGATACACCTGATCAGGTCCTGGGGATTTATCCAGTTTTATAGGTTTCAAGGCATACAGCACTTCCTCCTCTGTAATATAGATATTTTTTAAGATGTCACCATCTACTTCCCTACATTCTATATCTTCTAAATCCTTTTCCACAGTAAATGATGATGCAAAATTCTTGTTTAGTATCTACCCCATCTCCAGTGGCTCCACACAAAGGTCGCCTTGCTGATCTTTAAGGGGCACTATGCTCTCCCTAGTTTCCCTTTTGTCCTTAAAAGAGGTAAAAACCCCCTTTAACTATCTGACTAAACCTATCTCATGTCCCTTTTTGCTCTGATTTCCCTCTTCAGTTTATTCCTACTGCCTTTATACTCTTCTAAGGATTCACTCGATCTATCTTGTCGATTCCTTCTGTTTCTTAACCAAACACTCAATTTTTTCATCATCCAGCCTTCCCCACACCTACCAGCCTTTTCTTTCATTCTGACAGGAGTATACTGTCTCTGCACTCTCGTTATCTCATTTCCCCACAAGTAGTGGGAAAGAACAGTGTCCAATCCATGTATAAATGATCCATCAGTAGTGCCACTGAGTCCCTTCACTGGGATTAATTGGGTTGGTAGAACAAAAGAATACCATTCCAAATCCACCCACAGTTCATACGTACTCGATTTAACCCCTTCATTTCTGCATTAAATAACAGCAGATCTTTGACTATAAAAAACACTAAGCCAGTTGGTTCAATTGTTCTGAAAAAAGCCATGCCATTCTGTGCTGGTTCTCTTAATGTTCATCCCTATTTTAACAAATAATGATTAAATTCTTAGGTGCAATAAACAATAACATGATTGTGGGAATATCAAATGAACTCAATTCTTACACTCAAATGTACTCAAGCCAATTGTTGCTTTTGTCAGTAAAGAACATAAGTCCAAAAGAAATAAAAGCAAAACCCAGGCATGCTCTGCCATTCAATGTAATCATGGCTCATTTTCTGCCTGAACTCCACTTACTCATCAAACCAAATATTCTGTAATTCCGTGAGATCAAAAATGTGTCTATTTCAGCTTTAATCATACAAAGGAGCATCCAGAACTCTGTGTGAGAATTTCAAGGATCCATAGCCCTTTGTGTGATTACATTTCTCTTCATCTCAGTCTTAAATAATTGGCTTTTTATCCAGAGTCTTGTCTGCATGTTCTAGACTCCCTTGGAGCTGATTGGAGAGAATTATTTGCAACATCAGTGAGCACGTGTGGTTTGGTGCTCAGCACTTTAGTGAGAGTAAATGACAGAGATGAATCTGGACATCATGGACAAGATGAATTTGAAGAAGGTATGAAAAGAGCTAAGAATGAAATGAGAACAGGATGGAATTTTAGGGCTAGGGCTGGGCATGGGGAACCTGAGAGTGCATGCCTTGTGGTGTGATAAGGAAAGCAAGGAATGTTACAAATTGTCAAACAAATCACCTCAATAAGAATGCAGAAGAAACTCACGGGAGCTTTGCACTCATTCTTGAAGGTAAGGATGGAGCGGGTAGGGGAGAAAAGTTTTAAAAATGTATTGCAGTAGAAGCTGGTTCACTTTCATATTTCAGGATGACCCCGAAATATGTGAGAGGGGGGACCTGACAGTGTTTGATATGGTCCAGCCAAATCTGCAGAAATTAAGATTGTCCTGGTGAAATGACCAGTGTGAGAAAATTGCATAGGGATTTTAATGGAGTCTAAATTCCATGTTTGTCTGTGTAACAATGACCCAGAATTTGTCATCAGCAACAAAGTAAGCATGCTTGCACTGATTTTGAAGAATGCCTCTCTGTGATGTCTAATGATCCTTGTGGTGAGAAAGTTCCTGCTGTGCTGTAGTGAACTGTAATCTTCTTTAAAATAGATGTCATCTTGGAGCTCTCCAAGCAGCCAATCACACTGAAGTATCCTCATAAAGAGTCATCCAGCAAAAAGATGGTATCAATCAATTTTTAAACACAAAAGCTAACTAGAATAAGAAAAAGCACAGTGCATGCAGGTGAGGTGAAGGTAGAAACAGAAATCATAACAAACTTCAAACACTTTTTTTTCAAAAACATATTTTGATAGCTCATGTAATTAATTTTAACAGCAGCATTTAACAACACTCTACAATTATAAAATTACTTTTCCAGTGCTAGATCCGATGTTAAAAATGTTGCTGTTAAAACCCAGTTGAACAATGTCTAAATTTTAATGGGGATTCTAATTGCAATGTGAGAGTGAAGAGGAAGTTCTTATCAAATAGATATTGTTTAGTGATTTCTGGCACTAGGGGTGATTTGGGTAGTGGCTGGATGGAGGGCATCAGTGAGCATGAATGCACATGGAGCCACTGAGGAGGAATTATTAGTGCCGGGCCCCAAAAATAGGATTTCTGAATCTGTGCTGAACTTTGAATTTGCAGTCAGATGAATATTGGTGGCAAATGCAAATAGTTTACAGCCAAAGAAAAATATTAGGCTGCCGTCGTATTCTGTGGTAAACCTTGGGCATTAGTATGGGGAGTAAGAGGGAAACAATTTATATAATTGAAAGACTAACTTGTGCAAAATGTTTGCCTTGATCTTATCAATGCAGGGTTTGAGGGGCTAAATGACCTACTCCTACTCTTAACTTGCATGTTCATTTTTGTATATTTGTATTTCCAAATGTCCTCTGTGGCATTCTGACGCTGATGTATTTAATTGATTTGACATAAATAATCACCGTACAGAACATGACTTCTGTCAACTCAAAGACTTTTGTGAGCCAGGATAAACTCCTATCTCTTGAATAATAGTTATTGTAGCAGTACAAAAACAACACAATTGAAAATGTAATTTAATTTACAAGGTACTTTCAGAGGTAGTACTTATTTCAATTTATCTAATTTATCATTTCTATGATAGCAAGGAATGTACTGGTCCTTTCAGTACTGTCATTGAGAATCCTCTGTGAGTTTTTAAGGTTTTTTTCTGGTTTTAGTTTTCTGACTCCCTCTTTACTTCTATCTGGTGGTGTTCTCTAACTTGTAAGGAATGTGTTCTGCTATCAAACCAATATATTACTTATGAACAGACCCAATAGTGAAGCAAAGAGGCACTTCAAGATGTCATACTGCAGAATGGCAAAATATAGACCTGTGTGCAAGATTTCCCATATATATAGTTAGCAAAATCCCTGGTATATATTTTGCGACCTCACTTGAACTGTTGAGTGCAATTATATCAGACTGAAATACACAGATACTCCTGGAAGCCAATTACAGACAACACTGTAATCCACATCCATATGTTTTCCGGTCCATGATATGACATGCGATCTGGGGTACACTAAAGAACAGGTGAACATTTCTGATAAAAGTAGTCTGAACAGGTCTCATATGATCACATTATTAGCACTTGTTTTTCAATTAGGCAACTATTTAATTTTGTCTTCGATCAAAATCATATAAGCACCTCACTTTGTTTATTTGTTCTCAGTTTTTCAGCATCACCAGTGAAGCCATCTTGTTCATCCATCTGTAAGTACCCAGAAAAGCTATAGTGGATCATGATACTATTAATACAGTATATGTATTAGCAAAACAAAGTTACAATTTTAAGGAAGATTGAGCTTTATTCATATGCACATGCTTGGGATAGTATGTTGTGTAACATTCTAAGGCTGTTTAAACTAATCTTATTTTAGAAGCATTTAGATTCCATGAATTCAGTGGAATTTCAATTTTGTTGGCAAGTACTTCTGAAATCAGGAAAAGAAAAATTACATGAACAGTTTCAGAGGATCTCCCGTGCTGATTGTGAATTAGAGAAGATGCTGTTTTTCCATGATAGAAACATTGGACTGAAACCTCCATTTTCTTTTTAGCAAAGGGTCAATTTTGTTAAGATTCACAGGATGTTTCTCTCTGCTAGGTGTCGTGAGATTTCTTGTCATATCATCCTAAACTCATCTCATTAACTACCTACCATATCCCTATGGTGTCCCCTTCATCTGATGCTAGCTGAATGCTAACATTTTGGAAGAAATTGCCACTCACTGGTTATTCTGGAGCAGACAAGCATCTCTGGTGCTCACACTAAGTATAAAGTGCAGTGTGTATCCAAACAGGCCTGCATGGCCCCTAGGACTTTCCTGGGATGTGGTAGACAAAGAAAATTTGGTTGCTTATTCCTGATGAAGGGCTTTTGCCTGAAACATAGATTTTTCTGACTCCTCGGATGCTGCCTGACCTGCTGTGCTTTTCCAGCACCACTCTAATCTTGACAAAGAAAATTTGGTGCCATGCCTTGCCACAAAGGTACATGAGCAAAAATTGCTGGAGTAACTCAACAGGTCTGGCAGCAGCTGCAGACAGAAAAGCAGAGTTAATGTTCCAATTTCAGTGACTCAGAAGGGGTGACTGGACTCAAAACATTGATTCTGCTTCTGTCTCTACAATGTTATCAGACCTGCTGAACTTCTTCAACACTTTCTTTTTGTGTTTCAGATTGTTAGCATCCATAGCTTTTAGTCTTTCTTATTGCAAACAAGCATGTCCTGGTGGATGGAGTGTTAGAGAGGAGGGATGTCCCCTTTCCCCTGAAAGCCACATCATTTAACCCTTCCTGCCTGGTCTGAAGTTGTCACCAGGGTCAGTGCAGTCTCAGTTATCTGGAATGACACCCAGTAGTGGTCCAAGAAAGTCAATGACATTCTTTTCTCTAGTGTTACTACCTTTTCTCTTTTATCTCACATCTATCCCTGCAACTACTCCCATTTCCTACTAAGGCTAATCCTCTATCACTGCTGCTGTTATATGTGGGAAATAAACTATGAAACCATATAAATGTATGTTTAATATTACTTATTGCTAATTTTGATTCTTGGATTCTTATTTTGTGAGAGACATAGTTTTGTCTGGACATTTTAAAGGAATAATTGGCTTGTAAATATTTTTGTAACCATGGTGCTTTCTTTTCGAAGCAGTTTTTGAGATCTAGCTTTAGAATTAATAAGTTTTTGTACAAATTGGTCGATTTTACAGTAAAAAAAATAAACAAATTCTAGTTTACAACGTAAGAATTTTTTTTGCCTTAGATAAGTACTAGCTTAGATAGAGACATTTTTGTTGGTTTTACATTTGAGATTGGAGCAGTCTTATGAAGTCTGTGGAACAGGATGGCTGTATAGAACAGTGCTTCTGAGAGGGGAAGTATTTATAGTGAACGAGGTTACCTTAGAGTGAAGAGTTATTGTTGTCCCAGGCAGAAGTGTTATAATAAATCCCTGAAGAGGTTTCTTAAAGCTGCAAACATTTATAACTCCAGGAAGAGGGCATCTGCAGTTCCAGTCTAAACGTATGTCACAAGAGACTTAAACTCACTGAGGTGTTAGATTCAGGGACTCAGCTGTACTATTCTATACATGTTGCTTGTACCAGGGATGTGTTTTACGTACTATACAAAATCAGTTGTGTTTTCTTTCAATTTTAAAAAGAACTTTTGGATCAATGGGAGTATACATTTACAGTGTGTTTACAATCTTTGAATTTGTGTTATAATTTGAAGGGTTAGTTTATTCTATTTCAAATTCATTTCTTTGTAATAAACTTCTGTTTTATCATGACAGCAAAATCTGCAGCACTGCACACTTATGTTTCAGTGAGATATCACTTAGTTAAAATCAAAATATCCACTAGCAAAATCAAGGTTTCTGTCCGGGATCAGTTTCGTTAAGGGAATAACATCAGTTGAGATCAGTTGTCAATGTCATTCATTGCATACAACTTATCATCCTTAATTGTGACACCTTCTCTCTTTTATACCTTGCAAGTTCAAGCAGCATGTCTTTGTGGGCTGCCCTACAAGAAAAGCCCTCCACTACCTCTTACTAGGGGATTCGGAGACCTCAGAAGAATTGGCAAGATTGCCTCCTGGATCATCACCATTCCACATATGCCCTGGGGGTCATCCATCTCCCCCCACAACCCCAGCCCGTGTACTGATGCCTTGGTGGGAGCTTTAGATGGATTATTGTTGTGAGCACAAGCTGGTGAACACATCACTTTCACTTCTCTGCAGCTGGCTAAAGAAGAAACCCTCAGGCCTGTTGGCACTCGGAGGACTGGTGGAAACTAGATACCTGCTCAGCCCAGGGATGGGAGAACTCTGTGGCGTCACCAACCAAGGGGACCAATCCATGTGCACAGGGAGGAAGAGCAGGCAGGAGTGGTGGAGGCAGTGGCCCTCATTGCTAGGAGGGTGCAGGAGGGCAGCTACACAACAGAGAACAATCATGTGATTATCTGCCTACCTTGATGGACAGGTTGGCAACTGGCATGAGGAGCCATGTCTCGTAGTCTCGGGGTCTGCTGGATACATATGTAGACTGCACTTCATTGTTCTCACCATTAAACTCTGCAGCAATGGCAATATAACAGGATGGGGAAGCCATCGGGTACTGACTTTGACTTTCGTGTTAGGAATTGTTGATATCTACTTTCCTTTCACCGAGCAGTAGAATAGGAAGCTGCCTATTCATGAGCTTAGATTCATTATTAATGCAGTCGTTAACAAGCAGTAATCCCCCTTAATAGACATTTTGCTGCTTCCCAGTTAGAATCTCACTTTACACCTGGAAATGTGTGAGTTGCTCCCAAAGTGAAGAAAGTCTTTACTTGACTTCTCACGCTGATTCTCCCAGATTTCTCGCATAGTCCAGCATTGTCTCAGATTATACACATTTTACTTGAAAGACATGAAGTAATATTATGAAGATGTGGGTGTCCTGTACATTTAGGAGAGCTTAAAAGCTAGCAGTGACGTACCAAGTGTTCTGAAAAAAGATACAATGTAACATGTGCTCCAGCTACTGGGTTGGCTAGGGTAGCTGTTGCCTGGAAAGTACAAAACAGATTCGAATTAGACTAATTAGTTTAAATTATATCGCAAAAAATACTATTTCCAGTCCAGTTTGAATTTAGTATATTGACAATTTTAAAAGCCAATGACACAATCCGATGCTTTGAGGGTACAAGACCGGAGAAAATTGAACAGTTGAGAGGAGAACTGCCAAGCTACCAGCATGTAAACAGACTGTCTGAAAAGAAAGCTCTCTTAAAAGTATCTTCATTGATCAATGACCTGTGAGGCAGAAGATGAAAAGAAGACCAGAATTCAGAGAAAATGAAAGCTGCCTGGTTTTGAGATAAGAAATTTTGTTTTTTAAATCTTATTCGGGAGTTTTATCAGACTAGTAATGTAGAAGGGAAGGTAAAGATAGGTGAGAGTAAGGACTTGTAAATAGATGTTGGTTAATTATTCTCTGTTATATTTTAAGAAATAAAGTTGTTAGGTTTTACTTTAACTAGTTCTTAGCCTATTGAATATTCACAGATTACTCACGGGAGAAATCTTTCTCGTGTTGCTAGTTTTAAATTAAGCAGGAGGGTTTCCCCCTTTTATTAAGAGTTTGGGGGCTCCTCTGGGATTTGAACTGGTTTAGACAGATTTGAATAGATTTAGAGGTATGAAAAATCCCAGCAGATTTAAACATTTGCAGGTTAGTATCCCAGATCTTTAAATAAAACTTAGGTGAGATGTTTACTTTCAGACTTGTGGTTGATTAAATTATGAGTGAGAGAAATGACTCTTAAAATTGCTGAAGAGGTTCTAGGATTTGAAGATGTTTCTCAAATTTGCCAAGAAAGTTTAGAAGGAAAGAAAAAGGCCATGCTTTTAGAATTAGCAATAAGTTAGATTTGGGTTTAACCAAGGACAAAAATAAAGCTGAAATTGTAAGGGAATTAATTCAAACACTTAGATGGATCAGAAAAACAGACAAGTGCAGTAGAGGTAGAAAAACTTAAATTACAGAAGTGGAAAATGGAGTTATAAGATAAACAAAGAGAGAGAAAGGAAAGAGAGAAGGACAGAGAAAGGGAAGGAGAGAGAGAGAGAAGAAAGAGAGAGAAGGGAGGGAGAGAAAAAGAGAAAGGGAGAGAGGAGAAGGCAAGAGAAGAAAAAGAGAGAAAGAAAATGTTCTTGGCTAAGCAAACAGAGAGAAAATAAAGGGAGAAAGAAAGAGAGAGAAAAAAAAGAAAGAGAGGATAAAGAAAGAGAGAGAAAGTTCTTAGCAGAGCAAAAAGAGTGAGGACTTGAACTTGAGAAGTTGCAACGCAGTGGCAAAATTAAGTTAACAGGATGAAGTTAAAAGAGAAGATAGTGATACATATATATGAATATGTCAAAATTCTGCCACATTTTGATGAGAAAGAGGTTGAAGCTTTCTTTATTTTATTTGAAAAATTGGCCAGACAGATAGATTGGTCTGAGGATTTATGGGTAATGCTCGTTCAGATTAAACTGGTAGGGAGAGCTAGTGAGGTCCTTGTTGCACTGTCAAATGAGGGGTTAAGAGATTATGAAGAGGGTAAACAGGCTATTTTATATGCTTATGAATTGTTACTAGAAGCATATAGACAGCGGTTTAGAAACACAAAGAAGTAACCAGGTTAGACTTATGTTGAGTTCGAAAGAATTAAGCATAGTCATTTTGATCTATGGGAACGTGCTTTGAAAATAGATAAGACCTTTGAGGCTCTAAGCGCAATAATTCTGCTGAAGGAGTTTAAAAACTCACTTCAAGTGATGGTAAGAATTCACATGGAGGAACAGAGAGCTCAGGAAGTGAGAAGGGCAGCAGAATTAACAGATGAGTACATGTTGGTGCATAAGACAATCTTCCGGCCAGAACTTTGTCCTGTGAGGGATAGAAGTTGGGAGAAGGAGAGATCCTACACCACTAAACCCAGAGTAGGGAACACTAATAAGAAATTACCACAGTATATAAAAGAAGCCCAAAAGGATGGAAAGGAGGTGAAAGGCTTCAGGTGTTTCCACTGTGGTAAAGTGGGACATGTAAAGTCACAGTGCTGGTTGTTAAAGAAAAGCACTGTAGGAAAGGATGTCGTAAAAGAAGCTAAGCCAGCGGCATTAGTGAAGGTAGTAAAGGACACCCCAAGAAGAGCCAAGGAACTGCAGGAGAGTGCATAGTGTAGGCAGATGCTGGGTATGGTGTTAGTACCTGATCTCTACAGAGAATTCACCTCTGTCGTAAAGATTGCTCAGTAAGAACAGGGGGAGAAGGACAAGAAGTTATAATTTTGAGAAATATAGGATCTAACCAGTTGCTGATAGTAAGAGATGAGCAAATATACACTCTTTCTGATCTGTTACCTGAGAGTGTAGTAATTTGTGGGATAGATGGACAGAAATTTATTGTCCCCCTGTTTAAGATCAGGTTTGAGTGCCAACTTAATACTGGGGAAGTTACAGTGGGAGTGATTGACAGAGTGTCAATTCCAGGAATTCAGTTTGTGCTTGGGAATGGTTTAGCAGGATCCAAGGTGGGAGTGACACCCCTTGTTGTGGAGAAGCCCAAGGAAGACCAAGAAACTGAGAAGTTAAAACAGAAATATCCTGGTATTTTCCCAGACTGTGTGGTCACCAGATTTCACACTCATAGGTCACAGCACGAGCAAAAACTAAAGAGAAATATCAAGGAGTTGAGGTTCAGTTAGTGGATACCCTGTTTGACGTAATGTTGCAGGAAAAATCTGAACAGGCAGAGAGACAGACAGAAGTCTTTAGCCCCGAAAGACTAAGAGACTTGCAATAGCAAGACCAGATGATAAAAGATATATATGTGGATACGTACTCTGAAAAGGAGGCACAGAATATTCTGGAGGGCTATTATCTGAAAGATAAAATCCTAAGACAGAAATGGAGACCACAGCAGGTTAGTGCAGAAGAAAAATGGGCTGAAGTGAACCAGATTTTGTTGCCAGTAGCATATATACAGGAAGTATTATGGATAGCACATGAACTACCTGCAGGAGGTCACCTTGGGGTATGAAAGATAGGCTAAGGAACGAAAACATTTTTATTGGCCTGGAATGCACAAAGATGTGGTTAACTTTTGTCGTATGTGTCATACATGCCAAATGGTAGGTAAGCCATAGGCAGTACTAGAACCAGCAGCTTTGTTGCCAATTCCAGCATTTGAAGAACCTTTCATGTGTGTTATAATTGATTGTGTAGGTCCCCTCCTGAGAACTAAAATTGGGAACCAGTACTCGTTAATCATAATGGATCTGTCTACCCAATGTTTAAAGGCAATTCCATTACAGAGTATCAAGGCAAAAAAGGAGGAGTTAGTAGCTTTCTTCACATGATATAGGTTACCTAGAGAGATTCAGTCAGACCAAAGATCAAATTTTACTGCCAGACTGTTTAAGGAGCTTATGCATAGCTTAGGTATACAACACTTTAAACCAAGTGTATATCATCCTGAATCCCAGGAAGCTTTAGAAAGGTGGTATCATGTTGAGAGCATACTGTCAGGATTACCCGAACAATTGGGGTAAAGGTATTCCATTCATATTGTTTGCCATTAGAGATGCCACAAACAAATCTACTCAGTTCACTTCCTTTGAGTTAATATTTGGTCATGAAGTGAGAAGCTCTTTGAAATTAATTAAAGAAAAATTAATTAAAGAAAAAGTCGGACATCACACACTTAGATTATGTGTCAGAAGTGAGGGAGGGACTAAATAGAGTAGGTGAGTTAGCTAAACAACACCTAAAGAGGCCACAGTGTAGAATGAAGTGTGTGGCAGATAAAACCTCGAAGACCCGGATGTTTTCCCAAAGGGGTGACGCGCTAGTACTGTTACCAGTGATAGGAGATCCCTTCAAAGGCAGGTTTAGTGGTCCTTATCAAATTGAGAAGAAGTTGAGTCAGGTAAACTATCTAGTAAAGATGCCAGATAGAAAAAATGTATCGAGCATGTCATGTGAACATGTTGAAACCATATTACACTAAGGAGAAAGAACTGGAGAAACAGGTGTTAGTTACTGCCCTGCAGAGTGAGGAATTATATCCAGATCAAGTGGATTTTTGAGGTGCCTCAAAATAAATTAAAAAATGAAGAAGTCCTTGTGGAGTGAGATAGGTTAGTAAGCTATCTGTCTCAGGAGCATTGAATGCAGTTGAAAGATTTGTTACTGCAGTATAAGGACAAACATAAGAACCAGATGTGGAGGACTAATGCTATTTTACATGAAGTAGACATAGGGAATACTGCTCCAATAAAACAACACCACTATCAGCTTAATACTTTCAAAGCCAGACAGGTCCAGATGGAGGTTGAGGCCATGCTCGATGAGGACATCATTGAACAAAGCCAGAGCGAGTGGCGTTGGCTGATCACCTTAGTTCCCAAACTGGATGGGACTCAACGATTCTGTGTAGATTATCGGAAGGTCAACGCCGCTACAAAATTGGACTCATATCCAATTCCTAGATTGGAGGACTATATCGAGAAAGCCAGACAAGCCAGTTCCATCACTAAGTTGGACTTAATGCATGGTTACTGGCAGATACCTTTATCAGAGTCAGCAAAAGAAATTTCTATACTTGTAACCCCAAATGGTTATATCAGTTTAAAGTGATGTCCTTTGGAATGAAGAACACACCCACCACGTTCCAAAGACTTATGAACAGAGTTTTGGCTGGGTTAACAAACTGTGCAGTCTATTTGGACAATGTAGTGATCTTTAGTAAGTCCTGGAAAGATCACATGGTACAGTTGGCAGAGCTCTTTGAATGACTACGAGAAGCAAAACTTATGATAAACTTAAATAAAACTGAATTCGTGAAAGCAGAGGTGATGTTCTTGGGACATAACATTGGTCATGGAAGGTTGACCTTGTGGAATGCAAAGATGAAGGCTATTGAGGAATTTCCTTGACCAATCTCAACGAAAGGGGTGCTTTGATTCTTAGGACTCCACAGATTCTATCGGAAGTTTGTTCCAAACCTCAACAGTGTCGTGGCACCATTAACTGATTTGCTGAAGAAGAACACAAAGTTCAGGTGGACAGAACAATGCCAGGAGGCATTCAACCATTTGAAATCAATATTAACCACCAAACCAGTTTTAGCTACACCAAACTTTTTAAAGCCTTTTAAAGTCGCCATTGAAGTGAGTGACATAGGAGTTGGAGCTGTACTCATCCAGGAAGATGAGGATGGGATTGAACTGCCACTTGGTTATTGTTCAAAGAACATCAAATTCCACCAGATGAAGTACTCCATAATTGAAAAGGAATGATTGAGTTTGGTGCTGGCCTTACAACATTTTAATGTGTACGTCATGAACAATGTGTCGGAGATAGTTGTATACATGGATCACAATCCACTTACATTCTTAGAACACTTAAAGACAACAGTATGAGACTATTACATTGGAGTCTCATGTCACAGACTTTAAATTTAAAAATCATACATGTGATGGGTTGGTAGAATTTAATCACAGATGCATTATTGTGGATTTAACTGATAGAGTTTAGATGAGATTTGTCTTTATTTAGTGATATAGCTATACAAGTATCTGGAAAAGAGGTACGGTAAACTTATATTAAAGTTATCTGTATGTTAGGGTAATGTGTTTAAAAGCAGAAAAAAATGAAGCCATCTTTTCATTATGATGGTTCTTTTTTTTCTTAAGGGGGGAGTGTTATGAAAATGTGGGTGTACTGTACCTTTAAGAGAGTTAAAAGCTAGCAGTGACAGCACCAAGTGTTCTGAAAAAAAAAGATACAATGTAACATGTGCTCCAGCTACTGGAGTAGCTAGGGTAGCTGGTTGCCTGGACACAACAAAACCGATTTGAATTAGACTAACAAGTTTAAATTATACCCCAAAAATACCAACCTCCAATCCAGTTTGAATTTAGTATATTGACAATCTTAAAAGCCAAAGACACAATCCAATGTTTTGAGGGTATAAGTCCGGGGGAAATTGAACAGTTGAGAGGAGAACTGCCAAGCTACCAGTATGTAAAATGACTGCCTGAAAGAAAAGCTGCCTTAAAAGTATCTTCATCAATCAGGTACGTGTGAGGCAGAAATCCCTAAGAGGAAAAGAAGACGGGAATTTAGAGAACAAAAGCTGCCTTGTTTTGAGATAAGAAATTTTGTTTTATAAATCGTATTCGGGAGTTTTATCGGACTAGTATTTTAGAAAGGAAAGTAAAAGATAGGTGAGAGTAAGGACTTGTAAATAGTTGTTAGTTAATTACTCTCTGTTATATTTTAAGAAATACAGTTGTTAGATTTTACTTCAACTAATTCTTAGCCTATCGAATGTTTGCAGGTTACTGACGGGAGAAATCTTTCCTGTGTTGCTGGTTTTAAATTAAGCAGGAGAGTTTATCCTGTGTCATAACAGTAGTAAAATCAGAAACATACATAGAAGTGGCAAAACAAGTGAGGAGACATTTACATAAATGGAGGGACAAATGCTTTGGTGTACGATGGTAGCATGTTTAAAAATGCTACTTGTGATCTGTACAAGTTGGAAAGCAGTTTTGACTTTACACTATTGCGTGTAGAAGGTGCAAAAAATGAAGTTTTCTCTTCCCAAAAATCTAAATCAAGCTTGCAATATGGAGAATAATCGATGTTGTTCTGTTAGATAAGATTATCAGACATATGGAGCAAATGGATCAGAAACACCTGTCTTGACATTCAAAGCTATAGGCCAAGTGCTGAAAAGTGGAACTCATGCAGTTTTGGGTGGTACAGACATGATGGGCCAAAGGGCATTGTTTGGACAGGATGATTCTATGAACTATGGTCTAACTGAATGAAGAAATAAGTCTGAGGGCTCGATTATCATTTCCTGTTTTCCTCATTAATAATTGCTTGTAACATTGGAGTATGCTTGACTTACTGGTACTAGATTTCAAATCCAAATTTTTAAACAGTATCAACACGCAGCTTTCAATCTTTTCAGAGGCAGATTTTTTCCTTAATTCTGCATTTAGTTTTATTATTATCCTATAGTTAAAGGATATTAGCATTTCAGCATCTTTTGCTGGAGAATGTTGAAGTCCTCAAGCTAGTCTTTAATCTACTGTAAATGTTTTACAACAATCAAAACATTGTTCCAAAGAATTGCTTTGAACGGGTGTGAACTAAGTTATGTGAAACACACCATGATGGAATTAAGCATTGGGCAAAAGTGAGGACTGCAGATATTGGAAACCAGAGTCTAGATTAGAGTGGTGCTGGAAAAGCACAGCAGGTCAGGCAGCATCCGAGGAGCAGGAAAATCAACATTTTGGATAAAAGTCCTTCAGCACTTGCCAGAGCACTAACTTGATTCAGGTGATTTGTTGAGTGAGGGAATTGTAGGGCTCGATCTTTTCCTAAAATTTGATCGAGTTTTGCGATGGCAATTCACAATTCCTTTCTGTCTTACTCAGTCGGAAACAAACTACCTACTGGGGGGCGGGCAGCTGAGCAGTTACTTTACTAAATGGCTAGTTAGAACTGGTTACATAGTCAACAGATGTTTACTTGGGTCTCTGAAATGTTTACTAGGAAAAATATGGAAGAGTTTTGTTACACACAAGACAAGTAGCATAAAGTCCAGCATGGCAATTTTCTGCTTTAACAGTGTTACTTAACTGAGGGAATATTATGCAATATTAGAAGAGACACTGCTTTGGCCTTTTAGAAACAAAAAAGGAATTCCCCAAGAAAGGGAGCTGGAGGTAGTACACTCTGAGAGCTGAATACCAGAGGTAATAGATTGGTCAGTTTTAAGGTTTTCTTATTTTTTCAAACCAGGAGAATAGATTAAGCTAGCTCAAGGGAAATATGAACATATACGAACATGAAAGTATTATTTTCTTGCTTAGACTGCTTGATATAACCATAAATAATCATTGAACAAAGATTTCAATTCACAAACTAAAGTGAGTCTAGTTTAAGATGTGACAGAGCAGGGAAGAGGTCTAAACTGCAGACTATAAGCTTGTAGACAATGGGTTTGATCTAGTCAAACATTTCTCCAAGCGATGTTTCCATTTCAAATCTCACTAGATCAGAGTACTAGGGCTGAAGTGTGTGTGGAGATATTACAACGCATAAAGCTAGTTTCTATGAAAAAATTAATCTGACTTCTGAACTTTTCATCACTGACAACAGGGAAGAGAAAAGTGACAGGACTATTCAACAATATGCTTAGCACACTTTGTGAATGTTCATTAGTTTCTGAAAGGAAACATTTTTGCCTGTATTTGAGAGATTAATTGAAAATGATGGTATTTGCTAAGATTGATATTGACAGCAATCAGTCACAAAGCAATCAAGAAAATGACAAAATTGGTGCAAGAAAGATCAAACCAAGGATTCAAACTCCAGCTAAATACTCCAATTAAACCTAATTTTCAACACAAAAAATAAGTTCTAAAGAATGAGAATAGAATTGTCTAAAAAGGAAATAGCTTTTATACAATATTTTACTTTAGTACTTCTACTAGTAAATTTTCATGTTGCATTGAAATCTAATAAGGCCAGTTTTATTTTGGAAAAACCCGATTGGTTACTTTGCACTCCCAACTGGAAGTTTCCACTTTCATCAGAAGGGTATGAAGACAGGAATCCAATCACTGCCCAAACCCCCACCGTGAGCCCATTCAAAGTTGGAGTCAGCATTTACACCGTTTGACCCCACGACAAAATGCAAGAACAACGCTTGAAGATTATGTTTCAGAGGGGGATAGTGAAGAGGAAAATGTTCATTTAAAAGAGCAAAAAGCTCAGAAGGTAGTGTTATTTGTGAATGAAGGCATTCAGTCTTCGGGAGATAAGTAATTGCAGTGTCTATGGAAGAAGAGATGACCAAAATTATTAGCCTCTCTCTAATCAAACAGATCTTTGTTGCTACCTTCCAGTATATCAATTCTCATTACCTGACAGCCCCTGGAGTTAGCAATAGCAGTAGGAGTGACCAAAGGGAAGGAAATTGGGCAGATTTACAATCTCTTGATCCCCATTAGCTACATCTCATAGTCTGTCGATTCACAGATGGGTGAATGATTACAAAATCTTGGTAGAGGTCCAAATGTGGCTGTGTTATTAAATTTTCAGTCAATGCAAGATCTGACTGTAGGTGATTATAACAGAAGAAGATCGAATCAGGTATCCCTTGCTATTTAGTTTGGTCGTTTTCCAGAAGAACATGATCAATTTTCTCCTTTGGCATTCACCATGTTGTTTATTGTTTTAGTGTTTATTATTTTATTACTTAAATTTACTGGTATTCAGTCAATTGAATATTGGATGAACAGTTTAACTGAAAGTTCCTCAGAAATCTGACTCCTTTCATTTGAAATCCTGAAGCATGACACTTTTACATGGGATACTTTTTCAAAGCCTGATGGGATAGGTAAACAGAGGAGGCAGAAATGCTTAAATACTGATAAATATTGATGAAACCTTATTTACCTATCACTGAATTTAGTCACTCCCTGTAGCAAGATTGTCTTCCACTCTTCTTTCAAATACTTTTTATCTCGAGAAACATGACTAACAAAAAGGATAATCCCACAGATTCCATGACATGGAAGGGAGTTGTAATTGCATAATGCAGTCGTTAGAAGTAAAACTGCAATTCTATGGTATCAATTTTCCAATTGACTTCCATTTGTGCAGCATCAGTGAATTTTCCTTATGAAAGAGTTAAAGGGGGGGCTTTTGTAGCTTTCCTACCTCTGAGGCATGACTCCAAGGTTCAATTCCCACCTGTAATACCATCTCTGAATAGGTTGATTAGAAAATGTCTATAAAAGAGTTAAAGGCTTATGAATTGCTATGAACATCACTATAAGAAGCTTCTTTGCTCTTCATAAGGAGGATTATCCTGATAATATTGCTGTGCTTTCTGTTAAATGAGGCACAGTAAGCCTTCAGAATTAGGTTTTCATATTTTATATCTATTATAGTCATTTGTTATGGATGGACAATTATTAATATATCAAATTAAAAATTCAAAATGTTGCCCTATCTTTGACAGGATGATAAGTGAATCCTCATCACAATCTTAATCCTTTCCTCTAATTCTTTACAATGTTTGTGCTCCGAGAAAGGAATTTTTAAAAGACATATACTGCGCCATATGTGATCTACCCTGACATCAGCTTGATCTATGTGTCAATAGAGAGGGATTAACAACCCATCCAACTTTTGTTAATGTTGAACATTCATTTTGAAACCGACCTTTCTTCTTACCTCTCCTATCCCCATCTTCTATAGTCAATCCACTTTCAGTTAATACACTAATTATCAAAATTAGGTTTCCATAATTTTTGACAAATTTGCATTATTTTTGACACAAAAATAGAAATTGTTGGAGAAACTCAACAGGTCTGGCTGCATGTATGGAGAGAAAATCAAAGTTAACATTTCAATTCCAGTGACTTTCGTCAAAACCCTTCTTGAGGTCTAAAGACGGGTTAGTGGACTTGAAGTATTAACTCTGTCTTCCTATCCGCAGATGATTCTCCTGCTCGTTGGATGCTGTCTGACCTACTTTGCTTTTCCTGTGCCACACTTTTCAGCCGCCCACAGATGCTGAATTTCTCCAGCAATTTCTTTATTGGTTTCATATCTTCAGCATCTGAACTTCCTTGTTTTGGTTTGCCATTTATGTTTCCTTAGTGACAAATTAACACTCAATTGTTCATTTTCTGGAAGTGGAGCACATAATTTTATTAAATTGCATTTGTACTTGTGGGTTCATTCATTTGCATTGTGTGAACTTCACTTAGCACTGAGCAAGTTCTTTTGAGTTAGGTGATAAACTGAGACTATTGTTTGAGAATGCCCTTTTTGATGTCATAGTTTTATTCAAAAAAAGAGCAAGGGTGTCTTTCTCTGCTATTTTGTCCCTCTACCTGTGTTCACCAATCCCCACCTTGCCACCCTGCCCTGCACCCCTACCCTTTATCTGTAGCTCCCCTTACATCCACCCCCAGTCTTGAAAAAGGGTTACATCTAAAACGTTGACTTCTCCACCTCCCGATGCTACCTGGCTTGCTGTGTTCTTCCAGCCTCCTGCTTGTCTACTGACAATAATTTTCAGCCAATATTTTTATAACAAAAGAGATTACCTGCTCATTTACTTCATTGTTATTTGGGTGACTTTACTGTGCAGAATTTGACTGCAAGACATTTCAGCAACATGCTGTTCTATTTCTGCTTGCTACATTCAAATCCTTTTTCCTCTCTGTGGTATGAGTATTTCTATTTATGTTCTTGTGGTTTAAAGACACACATCCTTCCCTTGTTACCTGATGTGCTTGTCTCTCCCTGGAGGTTTCACCCTGTTCCTTGGTTCATGTACCTCTCATCATCATATGTTGGCCTATGCATTGAGACCTTTTGTTTGGATGAATTACATGGCAAAAATATTCCCATAGGGGAAGATTACATGCAATATGGCAGAATGATTCATCTCAAGTGTTATCCTAAACTGAGAGGATGGAAGAAGGAGTCAGAGTGTTGATGTCAATTGTAGATTTGTCAAGGCTGTACTGTACAATCAGTTTTGTTCGCATTATGCATTCACTTATAATTTTCTTACTAAAACCTACAAATAATACATAACTTGGAAGTATTGTGCACTGTGGAGAGGATAGTAATAAATTTCAAAAAGACACAGTTTGATGGAATGAATGGACATACAGCAGATGCACATTAATGCAATGAAATACCTTTTCACAGCAAGACTAAGGAGAGGCAATATTAAAAAAAGGCTATACTTCTGTTTTTAAAATTCAAAAGCTGTCAAGAGGTACCCATTAGTCTGTCTTTGCACATTTAAAAAGCTTAAAGTTAGGACTCTGTTCAAAGGTTGCAAATGAGTACCGTTAATGGTAACTCTCTTTTGTAATAAATTCAGTCTGGAACCACACCATTTTTGTTGGTTCCAATCTAAAGTTTTTTAAACTGGTATAAAAATTGTTGAAAATTAATTTGGACTGGATGTCACTTGTTTGAAAATTTCACAAACTTTTACATTTATTTCAGTGATACAGGATGAGTTGGCTTGGAAATACTGAAACAAATCTTTAGAAACTCTTTTCACATACAACTCCAACGATCATTCAGCATGATTTCTGCAGTGTGAAAATTATATTTCAATGAATAATTATGGTGGCAATTAGCCTATTTTGTTACAGCTTATCCAAATAATCACAAATTACGACAACTTACTTATAATGTGTGAAGTTTCATGTGAAAGCGCCAAACCTATTTATCCTGCTTTTCAGCCTCAATGGGGTCACTTCATTGATTCTTAAAGCTAGTGATCCTGATGTGGATTTAAAGAGCTAGACATCCTCAGTAAATAGTTTCAAGATGATGTGGAAAGAATTTAAATGACGACGATGAGATCAATGAGGCTGTTAATTGGAAGCACAAATTTGACAACTTACCTCAAATTTTACAATGGTTTCAAATAGTGGATTTGTGCTAGAATTGAGCAATTATGAGAAACCATAGTTAATTTCCATTAACTAGATTGCCCTTTTTCAGATATTTTGATACTGAGCAACAAGTATAAAATATGACTTAGTTCCAAAACTTTTTTGACATGGAACGGGCAATTTTTTTTTGTTGAATTGCAAAGTGTCAGCCATTGACCTGTGAAATGTATTCCATGGCATGTTCTGCTTCAGGTGACTGTTTTCAAAATGCTGAAACAATCCATCATGTAACAAAGATTATCAGGAAGGCTATGAATGTTTCATTCAAGCAAATCAAGACATTGTTCAGTTTCACCAGAGAAATTTTACCAAGATAATATTTGAATGTCAGCCTTGGCACAATAGCAGTGCTTGCATCAATGAATGAGGAGATAATGGTTTCCAGGACTCCAATGCAATTTTGGCTGACTTTCTAATGCAGTACTGAAGAATGCTCCACAGTCAGAGTTGTGGTCTTTGGGTGAGATGCTAAATTGAGATCTTGTCTTTCCTGTCAAGTGCACATCAAGCTTCCCTTCACATCATTTGAAGAGGTGCAAGGAATACTCCTAGTGTTTTGGTCAACATTTACCTTTGAAACAACCTAACCAAAGACTTTTGTTCCTCACTTTGCTCATTGCTGTTGAGAATCAGTGAGCAAACATGCTGCTTTGTTTTATAGTTTTGCATAGATATCATGCCAAAGGTAATTCGTTGGCTGTAAAGCATTTTGGGATGCTTTGGCTTTGTGAAAGTTGCTATATGAATAAAGGCCGAGTAGTTTTTGAATCGATTTGCAACCAAAACAATTGAAACTGAGTTTCAAACAGTCTGCAAAATGAATTTTTTGTCAATTTCTGCATTTAGAGTCAATTGTTTTAGCACTGCCACTTATTAAACAATCCTATTTCTTTTTAACTAACTGCAGTATTTGCAACATTGTTTTTAAATCTGGTGTTAATAACTCATAGACAAGCATCACCTCAGGTCTTCAAATATGTGAGCTATCGTGAGAAACCTGTGTGAATCACATAAGACGTCCAGTGAGGACTTTCTCAACATTGGGAACAATAAGTTACCGTTTCCATCAGGATTCCAGATGTCAAGGTGAGATTCTTGTTCATGGATTGGATGAGGTCTATTTATTAGGTAAAACAATGACTGCAGATGCTGGAAACCAGATTCTGGATTAGGGTAGTGCTGGAAAAGCACAGCAGTTCAGGCAGCATCCGAGGAGCAGGAAAATCGATTTTTCGGGCAAAAGCCCTTCATCAGGAATACAGGCAGAGTGCCTGAAGGGTGGAGAGATAAATGAGAGAAGGGTGGGGGTGGGGTGGGGAGAAAGTAGCATACAGTACAAAAGGAAAGTGGGGGTGGGGATGAAGGTGATAGGTCAGAGAGGAGGGTGGAGTGGATAGGTGGAAAGGAAGATAGGCAGGTAGGACAAGTCATGGGGATGGTGCTGAGCTGGAAGTTTGGAACTGGGATGAGGTGGGGTAAGGGGAAATGAAGAAACTGGTGAAGTCCGCATTGATGCCCTGGGGTTGAAGTGTTCCGAGGCAGAGATGAGGCATTCTTCCTCCAGGCATTGTGTGGTGGCGGAGCGGCAGTGAAGGAGGCCCAGGACCTGCATGTCCTCGGCTGAGTGGGAGGGGGAGTTGAAATTTTTGGCCACAGGGCGATGGGGTTGATTGGTGCAGGTGTCCCAGAGATGTTCCCTAAAACGCTCTGCTAGAAGGGTCCAGTCTCCCCAATGTAGAGGAGACCACGTTGGGAGCAACAGATACAATAAATGATATTGGTGGATGTGCAGGTGAAACTTTGATGGATGTGGAAGGCTCCTTTGGGGCCTTGGATGGAGCTGAGGGAGGACGTGTGGGTGCAGGTTTTGCAATTCCTGCGGTGGCAGGGGAAGGTGCCAGGAGCGGAGGGTTGGTTGTTCGGGGGTGTGGACCTGACCAGGTAGTCATGGAGGGAACGGTCTTTGCGGAAGGTGGAAATGGGTGGGGAGGGAAATATATCCCTGGTACCTTCCCACTAGCCCCACCCTCCTCCCATTTAGCTCTCCACCCCCAAGGTTCCCAGCCTCATTCCTGATAAAGTGCTTTTGTCCGAAACATCAATTTTCCTGCTCCTCAGATGCTGTCTGACCTGCTGTGCTTTTCCAGCACCACACTCTTGACTCTAATCTCCAGCATCTGCAGTACTCACTTTCACCTTATTTTGAATTAAGCCAATGTTAGAAATTTATTTTATCTTGAAAGAACTTAATTTCTAAACAAAAAGAAATTATCTTTCCTGTTGGTCAATGCCTATCTATAGGCATGTGCAGCTGTCTAGTAGAAATAGGTGCTGACGTAAGATGATAAACTGTCCAATTGCCTCAATTCTCTGTTATCCAAAGCTGTGTTCTAGTTCGTCTTCAACTAGTTTCCAAATATCTACTACCAACATATTGGAGACTTTTATAATGGTCATGACTGAGACCATGGTATGGATTTGCCTTCAGCAGGATGTTTTACCTGACACAACAATAATTGTTATCCTCATTATTAGATTAGATTAGATTACATTACAGTGTGGAAACAGGCCCTTCGGCCCAACAAGTCCACACCGACCCGCCGAAGCGCAACCCACCCATACCCCTAACCTAACACTATGGGCAATTTAGCATGACCAATTTGCCTGACCTGCACATCTTTGGACTGTGGGAGGAAACCGGAGCACCCGGAGGAAACCCACGCAGACACGGAGAGAATGTGCAAACTCCACACAGACAGTTGCCTGAGGCAGGAATTGAACCCAGGTCTCTGGCGCTGTGAGGCAGCAGTGCTAACCACTGTGCCACCATGCCAGTTCTTATGCATAGTTCTTATATAAGAACTATGCATAAATTTGTGATATTGAAGAATCCATTAGATATTTATCATAGCTAACTATTATGTACAGATATTACATTCACAGATACATAATGTCTGGGATAGCATTAATCTCCTGTATTATACCAAAGTAGCATATCGTGTCTCAAGAGATGGTAATATAGAATATATGATCCTAATGCCCTCTGTCACATGCTGTGAAACTGTAATGTTATGAAGATGTGGATGTATCTTTAAGAGAGTTAAAAGCTGCAGAAATACTGGACACAGCACCAAGTGTTCTCAACATGGCCACAATGTAACACTGGGTTGAACAAGTTGATTAGTTTGTTGCCTGGAGACAAAACAAAATTGAATTCAGCCAGTTTATTTAAATTATACCCTGACAAAATACCAATATCCGGTCAAGTCTGAATTGAGTTATTGACAATCTTAAAAACGAATGACACAATCCAATGCTCTAGGGTATAAGACCGGAGGGGTGGGGGGAGGGCAATTGAATGGTTGAGAGGAGAACTGCCAGGTCCTAGCATGTAACATGCTGCTTGAAAAAATATCTCTCTTAAAAGTATCTTTTCGATCAGTAACGTGTGACACAGAAATTCATGACAAGTAGAATAGAAGGCACAGGAAGAATCAAGGACAAGAACATACAGTTGCCTGGTTTTTGGAAAAGAAGTGTTGTTTTGTAAATCTTATTTGAGAATTTTATCAGACTTTTATTATAGAAGGGAAGGTAAAAAATGGGTTAGAGAAAGAAATTGTAAATAGTGGTTAATTATACATTAAGAAATAATGTTATACATTAAGAAATAAAGTTGTTAATTTTTACTTTACATAGTTCTTGGCCACTTGAATTTTTACAGATCACTGCATGGGATAAATCTTTTCTGTGTTTCTGGTTTTAATTAAGCAGGAGAGTATATTCCATGACTTAACAGTAAAGATTTCATGAGAACATCTTTTAAATGTATACAAACATATTGATCATGAATGTAATATAAATCTCGCTTATTTTAATTCTCTGCCTCACTGCCATTCTGTCCTCAATTTGCCACACTGAATCTCAATGGAAACAGGGCAAGCTTCACCTCTCCTTTTGATTAGGCCCATACAGGACTCTGAACTCAACACAGCATTCAATAATGTCAGATTTTAACATTTTCTCCCCGTTGTTCCAGATAACAGATGCTGGTGATTCCTTCACGAGTCCCACCATCACCCCTTTCATCATTTGTTCTATCATACAGCCTAAATGTCTCCTCTTATTCTTGCCCCTCATCATTGATTCAGATGTCCAGCTCCTGTAGTATTTTGTCGTCGTTCCTCTGTCAATGCACCTACCTGTTTTGTTAACAATTACTGAAACCCAAATTGAAAAACCCATTTGGTGGCAGAGCACTATGTTCTTTTACATGACAACGGTGATTACTTTCAAGCCGTTTCATCGAATATAAAGTACTTTTGAAGTATCCTGAGGTTCATGAAAGACACTACAGAAATTTGAGATGCCTCCTTCTCTTTATTAGCTGTCAAGTAAAGATAGAATATTCCACAAAACTAGAAAGGAGCTGACCAAGTTAGTCAAAGTGAGCAAAGAATGTTCAGGTTGGTCACAAGCAATATAATGTAACAGGCTGCTTGAAAAAATATCTCTCTTCAAAGTATCTTTTCGATCAGTAACCTGTTAAATTTGCGCCGATAATTTAAGGAAGGAATGAGTTACTACAGGATCTGAACAGTTTCTCCCGCTGAATAACTCTGTCAAGGGACACCTTTGAAAAATTCATACTCCTGCTCTGAATGTACAATCACTCCCACAGTACAGTACTCCCACTGTGCAAAAACAGGCAAAAACAAGCCATGTGCACAAAATAGCGTGTTTGAGGCAGTTTGCAACAAGTAAAGACAGTCAAATGAAGAAAATGAATACTACAAATTTTGAAAAGTAACATGAGCCAAGTCATCTGTAAATAGAAAAGAAGTATCTACATGCCAGTTGTGCACTCATCACTGATATCAGAAGAGCAATAAAAACACAAAATTACATTATTGTTATGTTTTAAACACACTAAAGAGGGAATTTTCCATTGAAACAGAAAACAACCTTTAACTCACAGTTATGACATTGATCAAGTATAATGCAGGGCTGTGACTAGATAACCCAGACAGAATGCTACATCCAAACTGCGGAAACTATCCCCATCAATCGCTCCTGCCTGATATTTCTATTTTCTAGACCGTCTCCTTGTGACCTGTCTGGACAAAATGACCAAATTAGTACCAAGTCAATTTCAAGTCCAAGGACATGCTGTAGACTCTCATCCTCTGGGAACTGAAATGAGCCTCCCTGTGTCATTTCAATTAGGCCCCTTGACAGCTGTCAGGACGAAGAAGGAACTATCATTTCTTATATCTGAACTGATTTCAAACCTAGGTCCCATAGGTGAAATGACAGTGTTCAAACAGACTGCTACCCAGCTGCAATTCCCTTCGCTGAGCTGTACAGCTGGAATCCAAGCTGAGGCAACAACATGACTGGCAGTGCAACCAATCTGCTGTTTATTTTCAACACTTTCGTTCCTTATCTCTTCTCAGCAAGACAGTTCCTCCCCTCAGCTTTAACCAGAAATTATTTCAACTTTGTTTTCTTGTGTTACTGACAGAGTCAACCTCCCCATCCACCCATTTCTCAAGTGCAAATACTTTACCTGCCTAGTATAGGCTACATCTTGGAAAAACTTTTAACCATAATTAACAATCATATATAGGGTTAATTTTTTGTTATTATGTTTTCGCCCTTTCATGGAACGTGAGTTACACTTGCTGGCCAGCATTTATTCCCTATTCCTAATGGTCCTGAAATTGCCTGGCTAACTATGTCACTTCAGAGAACAGTTAAAAGTAAACCACATTTTTGTGGGTCTAAAGTTATGCTTAGGTCGGACCATGTAAACATGGTAGTTTTCCTTCCGTAAAGGACATGAGTGTAGCATATAGTCATAGATTCAGAGTCATACACCATGGAAACAGACCCTTCGGTCTAATACATCCACACCAATCAGACATCCCAATCTGACTTAGTGCCATTTGCTAGGATCTGACCTATTTCCCTCTAATATCATGCATACATATATTCATCCAAATGCCATTTAAATGTCATAATTGTACCGGCCTCCATCACTTCCTCTGGCAGCTCGTTCCACACATGTACCACCTTCTACATGAAAATGTTACCGTTTTTTAAATCTTTCCCCTCTCGCATGCTCTCTAGTTTGTGACTCCCAAACCCGAGGACTGTTCCCCTTATCCGCACCCTTCATGATCTTATAAACCTCTGTAAGATCCCCCCTCAGCCTCTGATGCTCCTGGGAAAGAAGTCCCAGCCTATTCAGCATCTCTCAAAAACCCAAACCTTCAGTCCTAGCAACATCCTTGTAAATATTTTCTGCATCCTTTCAAGTTTAACAACATCCTTCCGATAAAAGGGAGACTAGAATTGTATGCAGTATTCAAAAATAGCCTCATCAATGTCCTGCACAGAGGCAATATGTCATCCCAACTCCTACACTCAATGTTCTGACCGTTGAAGGCAAACATGCCAAACGCCTTCTTCACTACCCTATCTACCTGCGACTCTACTTTCAAGGAACTATGCATCTGCACCCCAGGTCTCTGTTTAGCAACACTTCCCAGGGCCCTACCATTAACTGTATAAGTCCTACCCTAATTTGCCTTATCAAAACGCAACACCTCATATTCTAAATTAAACTCCGTCTGCTATTCCTTGGCCCATTCTTCCATCTGATTAATGTCCCATTGTACTTTGAGATTATCTTCTTTACTGTCCACTGCATTACCTATTTTGTTATTATCTGCAAACTTATTAACTGTACCTTCTTTATTCTCATCCAAATTATTTATATAAATGACAAAAACAGTGGCACCAATCCTTATGGCACATGCTGGCCACAGGTCTCTCGTCCAAAAAGGAAACCTCTACCAGTACCCTCTGTTTCCGACCTTCAAGCCAATTCTGTATGCAATTGACTAATGTATTTTACATGAACTGACTTCCTAAAAGACCAATCTTTAATCCAGATCTTCTATCAACATGAAGTTTCGTCACTGTCCCAGAGGAGTAACTTTTTGCTCTGGATTACTTGACCAGTAATATCATCACTACTTTCCCAGATTAATTAACCCTAACCTTTTAAACTGATTAATCCACTAATGCTGTGAAAAACAGGGTACATTTTTGCATAAGTGTTTCTTTCCACTTTAAGAATTGGAATGACAGGGGCATCAGGTAAAAACAATGACTGCAGATGCTGGAAACCAAATTCTGGATTAGTGGTGCTGGAAGAGCACAGCAATTCAGGCAGCATCCGAGGAGCAGTAAAATCGACGATTTGGGCAAAAGCAATAAAGGCAGAGAGCCTGAGGGGTGGAGAGATAAGCTAGAGGAGGGTTGGGGTGGGGAGAAAATAGCATAGAGTACAATAGGTGAGTGGGGGAGAGGATGAAGGTGATAGGTCAGGGAGGAAGGTGGAGTGGATAGGTTGAAAAGAAGATAGGCAGGTAGGACAAGTCATGGGGACAGTGCTGAGCTGAAAGTTTGGAACTGGGGTGAGGTGGGGGAAGGGGAAATGAGGAAACTGTTGAAGTCCACATTGATGCCCTGGGGTTGAAGTGTTCCACGGCGGAAGATGAAAAGTTTTACCTACACATCCATCAATATCATTTATTGTATCCGTTGCTCCCGATGCAGTCTCCTCTACATTGGTGAGACTGGACGCCTCCTAGCAGAGCGCTTTAGGGAACATCTCCAGGACACCTGCACCAATCAACCACACCGCCCCGTGGCCCAACATTTCAACTCCCCTCCCACTCTGCCGAGGACATGGAGGTCCTGGGCCTCCTTCACCGCCGCTCCCTCACCACCAGACGCCTGGAGGAAGAACGCCTCATCTTCTGCCTCGGAACACTTCAACCCCAGGGCATCAATGTGGACTTCAACAGTTTCCTCATTTCCCCTTCCCCCACCTCACCCTAGTTCCAAACTTCCAGCTCAGCACTGTCCCCATGACTTGTCCTACCTGCCTATCTCCTTTTCCACCTATCCACTCCACCGTCCTCCCTGACCTATCACCTTCATCCCCTCCCCTACTCCCCTATTGTACTCTATGCTACTTTCTCCCTACCCCCACCCTCCTCTAGCTTATCTCTCCACCCTTCAAGCTCTCTGCCTTTATTCCTGATGAAGGGCTTTTTCCCAAAATGTCGATTTTACTGCTCCTCGGATGCTGCCTAAACTGCTGTGCTCTTCCAGCACCACTAATCCATGACAGGGCCATCAGTCTATAAGACTATAAGATATTGAAACAGAATTAGGCAATTTGGCCCATTGGGTATTTTTCTGCCATTTGTCCATAGTTAATATGTTTCTTAACCACATTCTCCTGACTTCTCCCCATAACCCTTGATCCCCTTACTAATCAAGAATCTATCTATCTCTGCCTTAAATAAAATCAATGACTTGGCCTCCACAACCATTTGTGGCAATGAATTCCACGGATTAACTACACTCTGGCTGAAGAAATTCCTCGTCATCTCAGTTCTAATGGGTCATCCTTTCAATCTGGGGATGTGCCTTCTAGTCCTAGTCTCCCCTACTAGCGGAAATATTTTACACTCACATCCACTCTATCCAAATCTCTCAGTATGCTGTAGGTTTCAGTCAGATGCCTTCTCATCCTTCTAAGCTCCATTGAACCAGCATCTTCAACCATTCCTCATATGACAATTCCTTTATTCCTGGGATCTTTTTTATAAAGTTCCTCTGGATCCTGTCTAAAGCCACCACATCCGTCTTTAGATATGGGGCCCAGAACTGGTCACAATATTCCAAATGAGGTCTGACCAGAACTCTCTGCCTTTATTCCTGATGAAGGGCTTTAGCCCAAAATGTCGATTTTACTGCTCCTCGGATGCTGCCTAAACTGCTGTGCTCTTCCAGCACCACTAATCCATGACAGGGCCAACAGTCTATAAGACTATAAGTCTTATAGTTCCTGAGCTTATCCAAGTGTAGCTTGTCTTCTGCTTTTCAGTCAGCTCACCAGAGGTTGCAGAACTGTTCCTCAAAAGCAGCAACTTTGTCAGCATTTATTGCTGAGGAAATTCCTGGCCTGCATGAATCTTCTGCACATGTATGTCATTTCCAGCTAAGAAAAATATGTACAGGAAGAAAATGAACTAGGAACTGATTTTAAAAAAAATAGGATCTTGGACTCCTTGAGAAAATCACACCTGAAAGCATTGTAAACCACCTGTACTGGGGCATCATTATAAATTGGGTATGTTACCTTATATGAGGCATTTCTCTCTTATGTTAGTACCAAAAAAGAAAATCAACTTGTGGTTCAAAACTTTTTAAAAATCCTAATTAGTAAAGCTTATCTGTGTTGACAGTGATCATGATTGAATCCCATTCCAATTTTCATTGAGCATCCTGCGATTTTGATATATCCAGTGAGGTATGATTGCATGGGCAGAAAATGTAGTAACATGTAGAATCTTCCTAGGCCCTGAGCAACATAGGCTATGGCAATAAATTTGGGTGAATGATGTGCAAAGTCCTGAGAGACATTACTCAATGTCGATAGAAACAAGTAACATTTTCCAAACAAGTTCTGGAAATTGAGATGAGGTTCTGACTAGTTAGCAGCAAGAGGCCAATTATTGGAGATTATTGCTCATTATTATCCTTATTATTACTTAATCTTGTCTTATTAACATGCATTCTCCTATTATACTACCTGTCAGCTAGAAACTAAATGGCAACAATTCCCAACTTGAAAGTCAAAGCAGTAACCTGGTGACTCCAGCTCACTGCATGCTCCTCTGGATTGCCATCAACATCTCAGGACATGCATCGTGGGCAGCAGCTGCATGCACCCATCTCCATGGATGTTAAAACTGACACATGCCAACCTTTCCAATCCATTTATAGTATACCTTGGTATTCCACTACTGAACTAAAATCTGTTCTGTAGGAACTTGGTTAGATCCTCGTTGCTTTCTAAGAGAATTCATTTGTTCTCTTGATTCTGTAAAATGTGTTACTCACTGGTCACTCATTACGATTGTACAATAAATCATTGCAGAACATGTTCTCTTGTATCCCTCACACCAAGGAAAAGAAAATGAGGAAAAGGACACGACATAACAATAATGTGTGAAACAAATAAAATCTAAATTCAGTGGAACACTATATAATGTCATCCTCCAAAACTTTTTAGAGGAATAATCTTGCTTATCAATGTTGCCCATTAAGTTCAAGCAATAAGGCTTAAATTTCAAAGCATGACTTTGTTGTTTTTGAGAAGAAAATGCAGGTAAGGAGGCCACAAATGCTAGGGATTTTTTATATTCACATGGTGTGGCTGGCCAGCATTTATTGCTTGTTCCTCATAGCCCTTGGGAAGATGGTGGTGAGCTGTCTTCTTGAACTGGTGCAATCCATGTGCAGAAAGTGGATATAAATTATGATTAGGAAGGGAATTCCAGGTTTTTGACTCATTGACAGTGAAGGAATAGCGCAATATTTCCAAGCTGGGGTTGTAAGTGACTTGGAAGGGAACTTGCAGATGGTGGTGTTCCAATGCATCTGCTGCCTTTATCCTTCTTGATGGAAGAGTTTATGAGATTGGAATGTACTGTCTAAGCAGCAGAGTGTTGGCATCATGACTTGGATAGAGACTGGTGCACGAAGCAGTCTTGGAATTTACCTTGGAACAGCTGAGTGCCGGTATGGAATGGACTGGAGGCTTGGAGCTGAAAGAGGATGGAAGCTGGTCTGGGGTCTGGTGCAGGAGGGCAGACCATATGCAGAGGCCTTTGCCGAGCTGCTGCAATGGGATGTTGATTTCAAATTTCCTACCTTACCAAACTGTCAATACTTTAATGATGTCCTATTTTCAATTTATTTTTAAACTCTGTAATAAAGTAATGCAAGTACTTTAATCCTCTGTTGTATCTAAGATTTGTACCTGGGTTCTTGAACCTAAGATGTCTGCCTCTTTTGGCAACATTATAAAAGCTTTTCACTGTATTAATATAATGGAGTACATGTGATAATAAAGGAAATTCTATTTTATTCTATCCTAAAAGTGAGAAAATAATAGAAGAATATACAGATGAGTCCCAGGTCATGTCCTGGCTCTGTTCTGGGGTCCGTTTGCAAGATGGTTTGCTTGCATATTGGAGCAGAGTTCAAGACAATGGAAAGTGGCTGTTCCTAAGTACTGCAAATGTTCATATTTCGGGTCTTTACATTTTAAATCCACGTATAGCATCACGTTCCTAAGTATGAGCATTGTAGGTCGAACCTTTGTAAATTTGGGACCCCTGCACTGTTCAGGTAAGATGGAGAAAAGTGGGACAAGGTCATAGTGAACCTAAATTCTGGGTTAGATCAGTCACTCCAAATAGCCTATTTCTGTGATGTATTTTGGAGCAGTTCAGTGTCAGCACGTAGCAGACTCGAGGCTTGGAAGACTCAGCATTGAGTTCTCCAATTTCAAATAACCTCCCTTCCCTTCCCCTGACTCCCTTCCCAGCCGCTGCCCCTCCCTTCCACTCCTCCCTGACCAACCAGGTAATACCCTCTACCTGCCTTTACCTATCCCCACTTCCCCACACTGCTCCCGCCACGCCCTCCACCCCCACTTTATCAGCAATTCCTCTAAAACCCATCTCCAATCCTGAAGAAGGGTTATACCTGAAACGTCAATTTTACCACCTCCTGATGCTGCCTGGCTTGCTGTGTTCTTCCAGCCTCCAGCTTGTCTGTCTTGGTTTCATCTGCAGCTTTTTTTTTGTCTCAATTCTGTGACGTGGAAAGCTCGAAGTAATTTGTGCCTAACTGACTTATTCCAGTTACAATGTGTGGATTTACTTCACATTTGTGCTGTATTAGAGTCATAGATATGGAATCCTACTCGGTTCATTAATTTGCAGAGCTTCATTGTTTTCAGGGTTGGAATCAGTGCAATGATCACCATCATGGCATGATCTTCGGCTACTTATGCACTACTCTCCCTCCAACTACTGCTGGAGAGATTGGGATTTGGATAAGCAGCAGTAAATGAGCTTTTAAATGCTTCTGAATGATAATTGCTAAAACAATCTCCTTGC
Organism: Chiloscyllium punctatum; assembly: GCF_047496795.1. NCBI lineage: Eukaryota > Metazoa > Chordata > Chondrichthyes > Orectolobiformes > Hemiscylliidae > Chiloscyllium > Chiloscyllium punctatum. The sequence continues at coordinate 72,096,538 of NC_092742.1, read as the reverse complement.
ACTGAAAATTAATTTTGCCTTTTAAAGAAAGTTTTCAGAGCAGCTTTTCTAAAAAAAACAAAAAAAATGTTTTTGATTTGCTCGTCTCTTTCTCTCAATTCCATTTATTTCACTTCCTCAGTAATGGTTAAAATGTAATTTATGTGTACAGAATATAATTTTATTTTTCGCTTTGAAGTCCATGTAGATCATGAAGGATTCTTCAGTTGGATTGGTGGAAGAACTTCTCTGCTGTTTACCATGCCACAGATCCCCTGTAGGGGGTGGAAACTTCAAACAGATGTCAGGTGACTGCCAGCCTCCTTTGACAAGCCTTTGAGCACAAGCCTGTGTGGAAAGTTTTTCCATCAGTGCTGCCAGCACAATCTAGTCCGTTAAACTGACTGGATCAAAAATAAAGATTCATATTTCAGAATTTCACTGTTTACATATCCTTCCAGGTTCTTTTATTTGGCTAATTGTGTCAAACCAATTTATAATTGTTTAGGATTCTGATTGCTTCTGCTACCTCCCATATTTATTTCAGAGTGCATTATCTCAACTGAGTGCTTTTCTGTCAAATGACACCAACTGAGTACTTAATATACCTCTGGGCTGTGGTTGTCTCCACATACACTCAGAGGTTACCAGCTTTTTATCCTAGAGCAAAGTTCTTCCATTGCACAAGTGGTTAATAGCCTTATTTATAACTATGCATTACAGATTACTTTAATATTGTGGCTAAGATCTCTCTTCTTTCTAATCTTTTTTCCCATCTGCCTTGCTGATATCAGACTAACATTTTCAGTTGCATCATCATTAACATATCCTATTATATTCCTTCATGTACAGAATATGAACGTCACTGGCCAGGCTAGCATTTATTACTCAACCCTAATTGCTCACAGGACCAGATGTAGACTTGACTCTAGGCCAGTTAAGGATGTCAGTTTCCTTCCCTAAAGGACATAAATGAATTAGCTGGGCTTTCCTGCCAATCAACAATGGTTTCATGGTCATTGTTAGACCCTTAATTCCATATATTTAATGAATTCAAATTCCACCATCTGCCATAGCAAAATTCAAACCCAGGTCCCCAGAACATTATTAGGGTGTCTGCATAAATAGTCCAGTGAAAATACCATCACTTCCCCAATATCTGCCCCTGCTCCCCCTCCCCAGTTCTCTCTTCCTTGCTTTACATAATTCCAGTAATTTGCTTTTAATTATTTACAGCAAGTATTAACATAAATTTCATTATTATCAGTTTCCACCTCCCTGGCAGATCTGCAAAGTTCAAATCTCCCAAGTCATGATGATTTAGAGTTATTACTGAACATCCCAATCTTGTTTGCTTGATTTCTACAAAGGGATGATGGTGTCATACCATTGGAATTGCTGTAAACTTGAGCATATTAATTGTTGAATTACAGGCATCTCTATCCTACATCCTATGTTAATTGTACTTTGATCCTACTCAAGCCATGAATTGAGAAAATGCCTTCCTCTATCTTCTGAATGTTCCTTCAAATGTGCTGACGATATAAGATCTTAGTCGATCTGTTCCTGTAATGCTTGTATTTATGATTTTCTGCCTCTTTTTAACTCAAATTCACTTTTGACCTATATATTTTTGCTATCCTTTTCCATGGTATTTCTGCATTCTATTTTTTACTTTTTGTAGCCATGGGAGTTTATGTTTGGCTTGAGAATCCACTTTAACACTGATACATCTGTTTCAATTGCCTTCCTATTAATAATTCAGTTGATGAATACACATCATTTAATAAAGTTGCTCTGCAACTGAGTAGCGCTAATTCGCAGTCTGCGTTCTCTCGCATCAGTAACTTCAGACTCTTACTCACTCTGTCTGCTTCTCCAACTGACTGCAGATTAAGTGGTGAACTTATCGTCTGGTTAATTGTTACCTCTAAAGTGAACTTCCTGAATTTCTGGAACACAAATTGAAGTGCATTATTGATAATAATTCCATGGGAAACTGTGTACAGCAAAAGTTTGTTTCGGTGCTCAAACCACTGAGTCTTCTGTGTTTAATTTACATTTTCACTCCATCTTAAATAGTAATGTATGAGGATGAATTAAGTCTTTCATTTGAAGTGGATTAAATCCGCTGCTGCTCATTCCCATGACCTTTCTGGAACCTTTGAGAAAATTAATCGCTCTGCTGACACTACGCTCTACATGACACATGTGCAACATGGCGAGATGAAATTTTCTATTTCTTTGAAAATTGTACTGACTGTTCATAGAGTCATAGAGATGTACAGCATGGAAACAGACCCTTCAGTTCATGCTGACCAGATATCCCAACCCAATCTAGTCCGACCTGCCAGCACTCGGCCCATATCCCTCTAAACCCTTCCTATTCATATACCCATCCAAATGCCTCTTAAATGTTGCAATATTACCAACCTCCACCACTTTCTCTGGCAGCTCATTCCATACCCATACCACCCTCTGTGTGAAAAGGTTGCCCCTTAGGTCTCTTTTATATCTTTCCCCTCTCACCCTAAACGTATGCTGTCTAGTTCTGGACTCCCCGACCCCAGGGAAAAGACTTTGTCTAGTTACCTTATCCATGCCCCTCATAAATTTGTAAACCTCTATAAGGTCACCCCTCAGCCTCCGACACTCCAGGGAAAACAGCCCCAGCCAGTTCAACCTTTCCCTATAGCTCAAATCCTCCAACCCTGGTAACATGCTTGTAAATGTTTTCTGAACCCTTTCAAGTTTCACAACATCTTTCCAATAGGAAGGAGACCAGAATTGCACGCAATATTCCAAAGGGACTGTTGAGCTCTGACTTTGCTTTTGTTATGCCCAAAGGTCCCCAATGGTGTTAATGTAGAATCTCTTGTCTTTTTGGCATTGGTATAATCATTCTATGGCCATACACACAGGTTGTCGTCGTAATCCTTTTTAATTCATGATCTTCTGGAAGTTTGATCATCCTTGCAGAGTTGTTGTACATGTGGGCATTTGTCTGATTTTTCTACTGTACCAATTCCTCTTAGTTTTACTTCAGTTGTTGATGGTGTGCTGATAATTGCAGAAGAATATGACTGCAATTCTTTGATAAGCATCAAATCTTCATTGTTTGCTTCATCCACATGTACCCTTGAAAGTTACTAGCCATCACTTGTGTCTTGCCTGGAAGTAGACTATTATGTAATTCTATCGCACCAGTCTAAGCTTGAATGTTTGCATTCGTAAAGGTAGGTTTATGATTTTCATTCATCCTAATAACGTTACCAATGTCTTATGAACATCATTATATGAATTAGGAGCAGCAGACGACTATTCATACACTGAAGCCTGCTCCATCTTGACTTGGAATTTCAATCCCACCACATAAACCTTTCACATCACCATGTCACTGCTAATTCCTTCTTTTCTATCACTATGTACTTCTGTATGATCTCAGTTAAAGTTTGCGACAGGAATTGCACAGGATTTCTGCTTCCATCAGTTAGCACTTGCGGAAGGGCATGAGAATGCAAATGTAACTGTGATACAAAGTAAAACTGGATGCAACAAAGCTGCATGGAAGGATGAACAGTGAGAATGATACAAAGTGCCTCAGTATGATTTGGACAAATGGAATAAATGGGCAAAAACAGGGCAGATGAAAAATAATGTGGATAAATATGAGGTCATCCACTTTGGTGGAAACATAGAGGCAGATTATTATCTGAATGGTGACAGATTGGGAAAGGGAAAAATGCAATGAGACCTGAGTGCCCTTGTTCGTGAGTTGCTGAAAGTAAACATATGGATCGAGCAAACCAAAAATGGAACATCAGTTTCACAGCGATATAATTCAAATATCAGAGCAGAATAGAATAGAATAGTCATCTATTGTCACTTGCACTTTTTACAAAAAAAATACAGTGAAAAATTTTTAAGTTGCCATACCCTGGTGCCTATATTAATAACAGAAGGTATAGATAAGAAACAAAAAGACAAAGTTCAATTCATGGCTCTTGGGTTTGGGAAAAGACAGTATCACTGTAAGACTGACACACCATGCCATGGGAATACTGGGCTGGGAGTCTCTGCAGAAGATGGCCCAAGGAGCAATCTTATTGAGAGAGCTGGCCATCTACACCAGCCACTAAAATCTTGGGTCGCAAGGTTCCGCATAATCCCAAATCTGCCCCAGGAATCCACCGCATTGCTGATCTCAGGCCAGAAGATGTCGCACAAAACTGCATGAAGGAATCCCAGGCTGCTGGATGTGGGTTTGAAACCACCTCATGGCCAAAGCTGCCGCTGACCTGTCCAATGGAACCCCATGCTTTGGCGAAGATGCCAAAGCAGACAACCACCAGAGGCAGCCACAATTCCGATGAGGAACCACCATCAAAATGGCACAATCCACCTGAAACACCCTTCCTCCACCTCGCCGATGTCGTCTCCACTGGTGTAGCTGCCTTCTCTGGGCTCAGTAACTGTTTCCATGTTCTGGACACCCATGAAGCTGCCTTCCTAACACTTTCCACCAAAAGGCAAATGAAGAAAAGAAAAGGTGGATGGACTGGACGATCTCTGGGCACAGGGGTCCAGGCACTGCATATTCTGCTACTGCCATCTTACTGCAATGGGTGAGATCACACCTGGAGTATTGCGTGCAGTTTTGGTTTCCTTATCTGAGGAATGTTGTTATAGTTATGGAGAGAGAACAATGAAAGTTTAGCAGACTGATTCCTAGGATAGCTGGACTGATGTACAAAGAGAGAGTGGATCATTTTAAATTATATCACTGAAGTTTTGAAGAATGGGGTACGTTTCATAGGAATGTATAAAGTTCTGACAGGACTAGACAATGTCAATGCTGGAAGGATTCCTGAAGACTGGGGAGCCCAGGACCAGATATCATAGTCTAAGCAAAAAACAGCGAGCCATTTAGGACTGAGATGAGGAGAAATTTCTTTACTCAGAGATTGGGAAGACTGTGGAGTTCTCTGCCACAGAAAGTAGTTGAGGCCAAAATATTAAATGTTTTTGAGAAGAATTTAGATATCACTCTGAGAACTAAAAGGGTCAAAAGGTATGCAGAAGAAGCAGGAATGGGGTACAGAGCTGGATGATTAGCCATGATCATATTGAATGGCGGAGCAGGTTTGAAGGGCTGAATGGCCTACTTCAGCCCCTAATTTCTATGTTTCTACGTGCAATTGCCTTATACAGGAAAGAATCAGTTGCAGAGGCCGTATTGCCTTCCTGGTGCCAAGTTTCAGGACACCTTTTCGTTTCTGGAGAAGACTATGGAGTGGAAAGGGAAAGATCAGTTGTCATGGTCCATTTTGGTACCAATGAGATAGGTAGAACTAGGAAAGAGGTTCTTCTGAAGGATTATGAACAGCTCAGGTCCATGTTAAAAAGAAGAACCACAAAGGTAACATTCTTAGGATTATGACCTGAGCCAAGAGAAAACTGGAGGAGGGTAAATAAGATTAGAGAGGTAAATGCATGGCTCAGAGATTTATGTAGGAGAAATAGGTTTTAATTCATGGTGCACTAGCACCCACACTTGGGAAAAAGGGAACTATTCCTTTAGGATGGGCTTCTTTGAAATTCGTGGCATACTTGTCATGTCCTTACCTCTTGGCCAGAAAACCTGGGTTCTAGCCCCATCTGCTTGAGAAGAGTGTAATAACATCTCTGAACAGGTTGATTAGAAATTAGAGACCAACAGGATTAGATAGGACTCTAAACTAATTATTTATGGTGGCGGGGAGGATTCAATTGAAGGGAAGTTTAAAAGTTCTGGAAGAAGTGCAGGGGAGTGAAGAGATGAATGATAATCAAAGTGTGACAGGAAGAGTTAAAAATAGATGCAGAAAAGTGCAGCAGAAATTAGAACCAGCGTAAGTAATAAGGGAAAAAATCAAAGGTTATGGTTCTTTTTCTGAATACACACAGTATTTGAAACAAGGTGGATGAGTTGATGGTGCCAATAAAAATCAATGAATAGACCTGATAGCTATTACAGAGAAAAGATTGCAGAACGGCGAAGACTAAAAACTCAGTACTCAAGGATTATCACATTCTGGAAGAATAATGTTAAAATGAAAGGAGCTGGGGTAGCTTTGTTAATAAAGGAAGACATCAGTGCACTGGTGTATAGTGATATAGGTGTAACAAATCATGAAGTGGAACAGTTTGGTTTGATATAAGGAACACCAAATGAAAAAGTCACTGGTGAGAAGTTCTCAATGAGCTGTCTCCTTGGAAACCTAAGTATAAACCAGAAAATAATGGAGGTTTGTAAGAAGAACACTATAATTGTCAAGGGTGGCTTTAATCTGTGTATTGTTGGGAGAAATTAGATGGGCAAGTTTAATGTGGAAGACAAATTTATAGATTGCATTGGGGATTGTTTATCAAAGCAGTATATTGCAGAACCTACTCAGGAACAGGATACAGCATTTTAAACCTAGTATGTGTAATGAGGTCTGATTAACAAGAGATCCAATAGTTAAGGATCCTCTAGGAGGTAGTGATCACGATATCATAGAATTTCAAATTTGGTTTGAAGGAGGGTAACTCGGGTCTAAACCAATGCCCCAACTTAAATATGGTCAAATACAGAGGACTGAAGAAAGAGTTGCTTGTACTGAGAAAATTGACTAAGGGGAAAAGTCACTGAATGAACAGTGGCATAATTTAAGCGTTTGTTTCCTAACACTCGGCAAGAATTTATTCTGGTCAGAAAGAAAGACTCGATGAGAAGGATGAACCAACCTGGCTGAATAAAGGCAGTTAAGAAACGACTCGATGAAAAAGTAATGCGTATGAATTAGGCCAGAGGATTTTATTTTAGGAACCAGCAGCGATGAGTAAAAAGCTAACAAAGAGGCTGAAACTTGATTACGAAAGTAAATTAGCCAGAAATGTAAAAACAAAAACAAGAGCTTCTAAGGGATATATAAAAAGAGTGGCTAAAGTAAGTGTAGGAGTGGACTCCACAATGGAGGACACCATAAACATCCAAAAGCTAACAGGTTAGCAAGGTGATAAGGAAGGAAGGATCTTACAATATTCTCTATCTCAAGGGACAAAGTATTTTAGAAATTATTAGAACTGCAAGTAGACAAGATGTTCAGATCTGATGGGTTGCATTCAAGGGTTATAAAGCAAGTGGTTACAGAAATAGTGGAGGCATTGATCAAAACATTCCAGAACTCACTGGATTCTAGGAGGCTTCCAGTGGGATGGAAAGCTATTAATGCAATGCCCCTGTTCAAGAACGGAAACTCTAGGGCAGTTAGCCTAATATCTATCATTCAGAAAATGCTATAGTCCATTATTAGGGGAGAAACGAAGGGCATCCAGAAATGCCTAAAATGATCAAACAGAATTGGCATGGTTTTGTGAAGAATAAGTTATGTTTGACAAATTTGTTCAAGTTCTTTGAGGAGATAGGAAGCAGAGTTGACAAAAGGAGGACCTGGTAGATGCAGTGTATCTGCATTTCCAAAAGTTATATGCCACATAGTGAGTTATTGCACAAGGCAGGAGACCTTGCAGTAAGGTACTAGCATGGATGGAGGATTAGTTAACAAACAGAAAATAGGAGATCAGGATTAATTTGTCTTTTCAGGCTGAAAAACACAATATGCAATGACCAATCATATGGCCTCAAAAAATTACCTTTTATATTAATGCCTAGACAGTCAGGAAGAGTGTTTTATGTCCAAATTTGCTGATAATGTAAAAATATGCGGGGGGTGGGGGGGGTGCAGGTTGTGATGAAGACATAAGGAACTTGTAAGGGGATATAGATAGGTTGTGTAAATGGGGAAATGCTTGGCAGATGGAATTTGATGTAAGGACACTGTGAGGTCATGTGCTTTGGTGGGAAGAATGAAAAGGTAGACTATTATTTAAATTGAGGAAGACTGCAAAATATGTAGTCCAGTAGCTTCTCAGTGATGTTGTGCATGAAATACAAAAATTAACTTGGTAGGTGCAGCAAATAATTAAGAAGGCAAACGGAAATTTGGCCTTTGTTGCTGGGAAGTTGGAGTTGATAAATTGGAATGTCTTGTTACAATATACAGGATGTTTGTGAGGCTTGAGTGCTGTGTACAGTTTTTGTCACCATGTTTAAAAAATGACATATTAACATTGGAGCCAGTTAAAAGGAAATTTATGTCACTGGTGAAGCATTGATTTACCGAGGATGGCTAAAACGGGTTAGGCCTTTATTCAAACTTAGAGTGCAAGGTAATGTTATTGAAATATGCAAAATCTGGGGAGATTTGACAGGATAAGTGTTGAGGAGATGTTGAGGAGATTCAGGGGAATCTCAAAATAGTATAAGGAGGCACACATTTAAAACTGAGATGTGAAGGATTTTCTCCTCCCAGAAGGCAGTGAATATTGTCATTTTCTTTCCCAGACAACTGTGGAGCCAAGATCACAGCTAGTAATTAAAAAGGTTGTAGATAGATTTTTTTGAAAAATTGGGAGAGGAGGCCTATGATGAACTGAAAGGGGAGTTGAATCCTGAGGCAGATCAGCCACGATAATGTTGAGTGGTGGGAAAGGCCTGAGGGGTTGAATGGCCTACATCTATAGTCTTATTTCTCATATTCTTCCATTTTAGGATTTAGTATCTCTCATTTCGTGGAAGGTCCACATTTTGTAGTACTCTACATTTCCTTGACCTTGTGTCTTTCTTGTTTGTCCACGCACTAAGATGTTGCCCATCTGGAAGGTGGTTCCTTGTTTTCATTCCAGAAATCTTAGCATATTCTTTGAAAGTATTCTGGCTCTAGAGAATATTCTGAATGATAGATGGTTAAAGCAGTGCCAAATGTTGTGATGAATGCAGTCAACAATCTTGACTTATAGGCTAAGTGCCTGCCAGAATCTACTGTTTATGACTAATTTTGTAAAGCATTTGCTTCGTGCTAATTTAACCAAATTGTCATCAATTGACAAAATAGGAGTTTTTTTTTCCCTCCAACCTCTTTATTTAACTGATTGACATTGGCCAGCCTTTTAGTTCTCTATTTGGTTTGAACTCCATTGTATCAGCTGTCTCACTGGAGATATCACCCACCTTTTGTTATCCTGTCTCACTGAGATTTTACTCTTTCCAATACAGGTTGAGGAACTTTGCTTGGAATTATCAAGCAGATAAATGTAATATCCCCTTGCAGAGTAATGTGATAGTTTCATTTTAATTTGTCAAAGCCTCTCAATAACTTTAGTAACTCTTGTTGCAAATTCTTCCAAGTAGTTCTACTTATGCAGCAGTAACAGCATCTAATTTAACCACACCACTTGCTTATTTCATTTTGCTATAACAGTGACTGAAAATATTAACAATGTGTGGCTGGTAGTGTTGATCTTATGAAAATAGTATGCCAACTGGTAACTTTCAACTAGGAAACTTTTGAGTACACAACAGATAAAGTCAGAGGTCACACAACACCAGGTTATAGTTCGACAGGTTTATTCAACAGGTCCTGATGAAGGAGCAACACTCTGAAAGCTTGTGATCTCAAATAAACCTATTGGACTATAATCTGGTGTCATGTGACTTCTGACTTTGCCCACACCAGTCCAACACCGGCATCTCCACATCATAATAGATAAAAATTGGCTTAATACATGCTCCTATCTGGGACTGTTTTTGAAGTGATCGAGGTTTTGGTAGTGATCAATGGTTTTATAATTACTTTACAGAGCTTTATTGGTTATATATCTGTTGTACCCCACCAAGTTCAGTTCAGTATTACTAATCTTTTGTTACTGAGAACTGTGCTCACACTGAATGTTGCAATATATGCTACAACAAATATTGTACAATGTATGTTGTCAAGTATTAACAAAAAGGTGGCCAGTCTTGGTAGAGAATTCTGAACTTCTTCTTGCACCCCCACAACACCTAGACCCTCCCCAGCAAGTTGTCCTCCTTTATTTTCTAGTTTTAGCTGCTAAGTTTGTCTTGGCTTTGTACCCTCAGAATAAGCATTGATGCCAAGATCAGTCTCTGTCCTCATGCACTGATTGAAATTCCACAACAGCTTTTTCTTGTTGCTCGTGACTTTACTTTGTGCTGGAAAAATTGGGTCACAGTGCCACAGAAGGGAAAACGGAGTGAAAGTGGAACACATTTTCAACAGTGGCCTTATTTACGTTAAGTTGTCAGTTTGATGTCTTTGCAGTTATGGGATCAGTATTCTGAGGGACAGTGTTAACTATTGGTTTAACAATGGTACCTTTGTCTTGTGAACATATCCATGTGCCAGATGCATTCAATTCATACAACGTTCATAGATGTAGAATATTAATTAGCTTCACTTCAATAACATTAATCTATTTTACTTCAATGGAGCTTAGTCCTCTAATGTATATTCTTTACTTTATTCAGCACTTTAACAATAAAGCTTTCTTTCCTTTTAGTTAGCACTTTTGCCAGCAATCTAGTTCACTTTTTCCCAGCATAGTCTCACTGTCCAACCTTATCCATCACCATAGTTTCATTGCCTTTTCCAGATTTATTTCTCTGATTCTAGATGACTTGTCCTCAACAATGGCTCCAGCTTTATTCCCCCAAGAAATTCAATTTGGTACAACTTTGAGCTCTTTTGCTATTTTCACCTCCACATTCATTTTTCTGGTTTGGAGACTTACCCTTGGAGAAATATAATTACTTCACCTCTCCTTCATCTTCTGGTTCATGCAACTGTTCCCTCTGGCATCCTACCCTGCATTCAGTTTTCATGAATTGAGAACTAGTATTGACCATTTCAGCTTCGCTACTCCCCTCATTCACTCAAACATTTCTCTAAGTATCCTCTCCACTGTCCTCTGTTTTTGAAATTATCATTCCAATTGTTTTCTAACATGCACCTCCCTTGCTTTCCTCCTATTGCACCTTCTTTTCCAAGAGTAGAGATTGATGCCAATTTATCTCTTCTCAACCTAAGCTATTGGTCAGATACAATTTTAGGTGTCTCTCCTTCAGCTTGTCGTCACATATTCATTGCTCACGATAGCACTTCCTGCAATACAGACAATTTAAATACCTGCAAGTTGAACAACTTTGTGCACACATGTTCACTCTCTGATTTCACTGCTTTTGGCCCGATATTCTAATCATGAGGACCCACATATTATCTTTCCATGAGAAACTTTGCTGGGCTCTGGTATTAATATTAACATTAATAACTGGATGCTACTGAGACTCGAAGGTTTGAATTATAAGGAGAGGCTGGATGGACTGGACTTTTTTACCTGAAGCATAAGAGTCTAAGGGGTGATCTTATAGAGGTTTATAAAATCATCAGGGACATCAATATGGTGAATAGACAAGGTCTTTTTCCTAGGATAGGGGAGTCTAAAACAAAAGGGTATAGGTTTAAGTTGAGAGGGGAAAGATTTAAAAGGGATCTGAGGGGTAACGTTTTCACACAGAGAGTGGTACAAATATGGAATGAGCTGCCTCAGGAAGTGGTAGAGGCTGGATATAATTGCAACATTTAAAAGACATTTGGACAGGTATATTAACAGGAAGGGATTAGAGTGATATAGGCCAAATGCTGGCAAATGGGACTAGTTCAGTTTAGGAGTTGCACTGAAGGGTCTGTTTCCATGCTGTATGACTCTATGACTAAGCTCCCACAACATCTTCAGTAGGAATTACTGTTAATGTGAGTTGGATATGCTTGCATTTTCTTTTGGAGAAACAGGGCTGTAGATGGTCCACAAATGTGGTGGAGAACTCTACTTTCAAAGTGTGCCCATTGTGTCTTTTCCCCTCACACTTCTGTTTATCCTTTTTTAAATGCTGTAGAATTTTTTTTTTCATTATTTTAAGACACTTGTTTGAACACATTATTTCCAGAGTAGCTGGAACTTCAACTCAGATCTTCTAGCCCAGATGCAGGGACACTAACACTCTACTGCAAGACTCTATCTATTCAGTTTTTTCTCTCCCTCTTTCTGATCTCTGAACAGATGCTGAATGAGCTTCCTGGACTTCCCAGCTGTTTCTGCTTTAGTTCACCATTAATTGTTGTCTACTGATAGTGTATTTGAATGATTGATTCCCAATAAGCATTTGCCACTGTGTCTATCAACTCAAAACAAAGCTCAATGTATTACAAACACACTTTTATTTTAATTAAATATTACGAAAAAAGGAAAATATTTTTTAGCATTGTCCTTGCCCAGCCTGTTCTCAACGCTAGATGAGACATGCAGTAGGTCAAATTCTTCAATGCCACTGGTAGGAAACTGCAATACACGAATACACAGCAACAGCAAACACAACAGCTTTCTGCTCATCATAAACACTAATGATCTTTAATGCATAGGTGCCTGATGTACTTGATGAAATAGCACAGTCTGGCTGGATATGACAAGTTAATACATGTAAATTTAGTTGAATTGTGATGAGCATTAAACAGTGGTTGGTGGTGGTGGTGGGGGGGGGGAGGGGAAGGAAATCTCTTAAAATAGTGCCGTGCACACTTATAGGTGTTCGTATAAATGGTGACATTATATTTGAAGCTTCAGATGGTGATAAAGTATAATCTTGTTTGCCAACTGATTTGCTCTTGAATAGATCATTACTAAATATTGTTTGGCAATAAGCTCTAAGTGGAAAAGTCACTTCAGGAAAACATAGATAAACATTGAGAAATAAGGAGACATATGAAGATGCAATTTAACACAGTAAAGTATGAAGTGATGCATTATGGAAGGAGTGAGAAGGAAAGGCAATATAAACTGGATGATACATTGTTAAAGGAGATGCATGAAGAAAGTGACCGGATGTAAATGTACATAAATCTTTGAATATGGCAACTCAAATTAAGAAGGCCATTAAAAACAAACAAACATGATCTTTGGCTTTATAAGCAGAATCCTGGAATACAAAGCAGGGAAGTTACAAAAAAATCATTGATTAGGCCCCAGATGGAGTACTAAAGCTGGTTCTGAGATCCAACCTTTGGGAAGGATGTTAAGTCCTTAAAAATGGTACATGGGGTATTTCTAGAATGGTATCAATGATGAAACGAAGGTTGGCTGTGAAGAAAGTCTTGAACGCTGGGATTGACCTCCTGAGAGCAGAAAAAAACACTTGCAAAGTTAGTGAATAGAGATATTCAAAATAATGAAGTATTTTGATGAATGGTCAGTAACGTGTATACAATTTTAAGAAAGAAACTGAGATGAAGTAAAGAAAATGGTTATTTTTTGGAGTACACTACCCGATAGCGCTGTGGAAGTGGATTAAACAATAATTTCCAAAAAGGTGTTTAATAAATACTCAAAAGAAACTGGGCAGCTTTGGGGAAAGGACTAATTCAATAATTCTTTCAAAGAACCAGCGCAGGTACAATAGGATGGATGGCCAACTTCCGTACTGTATTATTCAAAATTTCAATGTTAACAAGTTGAACAATTGTAAGCTCCACTTTTGTCAAATAGGGCATCTCTCGTCAAATAGTTAGACATTTTTAGCACCATCACAATTTGAGCCCAATTGTGTCAAATGGTACTTTGATGAAACCGTTGAGTTACACATTCTGCACATAGCCAGTTTCCCCAGTGTACTCATTATTGCAAAAGTCATTACTTAGTTGCCTCTGACACTATAATGGGCTTTGCAAATATATGGTCATAATGTTAGATCACATACAGAAGATTGTAAGTCCATGTTTTAAGTTTTGTTTTTGTATAAACTCAATATGAATGCTTAAAGTATGAAAGACAGGAATGAAGACATCAATGAGATATCCAATTATGTTCATTAAATACTATAATTGTACACATTTCAATTATTCATAGTTAAGAATACTATATTCAAAATGTGCTTCAATATGAAACAGATTTATATTGGTAAGCATTCTTTTATCTTTGATATCTATGCTGGGTGTTTACTCCAGTGAATACTTATAAAGGAATTGTTAAACTGACCCAGTTACATGAACCATTAATAACTGGTAAACATGAGACCATACTGGAGAACTGTGTAAAGCTTCATATTTAATGAAAATGAACTTTATGCAAGTTAACAATGCTAGTTTCCTCTGAATCAGCCAGGGAATATTTTGGTTTTATTGGAGAACATGCTTAAATAGTGTACACACTTTAGTCAAACTGACTAAAAAATAGTGAAGCAAAGTCCAAATTAAATAAATGTTAGAAGTGAGAAACAATCATGCCTGCAGTAATAAAAATACAGGTGTGAACAATAAATTCAATACTTATTATGCTTTTCCCTATGGTGAAATGGGTTGACCTACATAGAACTAGAGCCCTTGCTGCTTCTGTTATTTGGAAGCAAGAAATGTTGGCTGGATAAATTCTGGCTCAGTCTCTTGTGGTCAAATGGCTTTCTTTCAATTTTCAGTGACAAACATCATATGGCCCAGATTTTGCTGGGGAAAAAAAAAGACTGATTGACCCACACTGCAGCAATATAGAGGTAGAGATAGTTCAAGAACTGCAAACCATCACAAGTTGCTCACCAGATTTGCACCATACCAATGCCATTTCAAGCTTAGTCCTGTGATGTTCATGAATTTGCTCCATTTGGCCATTAGGTTTGCCACAATTGGTCCAATCCAGTGCAGTTATCCCTTCAACAATATCATAATTGTTAATAATGGCCAATCAACCTGCCCAGAAAATAAACTATTATACATGGAATGTCTTAATCCTTCAAGTCATGATTTGTTTAAGGATTTGTTAAAAATGTTGAATTTTAAAAAATTTAGATTCAGGTAATCCCAGTATTGTTAGCAACTCACACTTCCGGCAATTTTACAATCTAGTTTCGTTTTTGAAACATAGGTACAAACCTATCTAATGATATATGCCACTCCAGAGAAGTCTAGCCTACAGTTTCTCATAATGCATGAGAAATTCTTACCTAGCGCTCTCTGTCTGTAAGCTACCTTGATAGCTTACGAGTGCAATTCAGTAGCTGATGACCAGCCTTATTTTCTCAAATCAGTGACATACCTCTTTGATTAAAATCATCTATCACATGCATCGGGAAAAAAAAATCAAATGTAGGAAGTGATAAAAATAACCTGAACTAATTACAGCAGTATAATTAGGCTAATACTTTTCCTTTCGCTGTGAAGTAGATCAAACATTATGTAGAGCTCTGAAGAGATTTAAAACTGAACACAGGCATGTTTTCAGCATTTGAGTATATTTACTCCAATTAAAAGAGCATGTTATGTTAAAATCAAATTAATGAACTTCTAATTAGTTCTGTCAAGATCACAGTAATTTTGTTTTTGTTTCGAGGGATCTACCCTGATCCAATGAATATACCTTGGTTGTTGTTAATGCCCTAATGTTGACCATAATCAGGATTGAGCTGCTTTGTGTAATTTTCTTGATCAACATGACAAGACAAAATCCGTATTCGGAACTGTTGGAGAAAAGGGACTTGCATGTGAAATAAAGATGGAGTTTAGACGAGTACAAATCTGCTGCCTAAATCACTCCTATTGTACACTGCCAACACTCTATACCAAACAGCTACTGCAAGTTTAATCTTTGACCTTGGCAAGCCAGCAACATATGTAGGACATTGTCACCTTTGGAGCTCCTTGGTTAGTGAAGGATTACAAAATTAAATCGATTAGCATTTTTCGACTTCCTGCAGAGACACAGGTGACACATGCTGCACACTATTGTACAAAACAATTCATTTTGACACCCGCATACCATTCATAAAACATTAGCAGTTGATCACAGCATTGTGGAGTTGTCCAAAATCTCAAAGGAAATTTCAGAAGGTTTTGGATATTTATTTTGCAGACTTTGGTATGTTATTCTCATGTGTCAATGAGAAGGGTAGCAACTTGCTGGAGAAATATCCCTTGCAGAAACAAATAAATAGTGGGTTCTGATTAGCTACAATGTCAGACCATTCAAAAATGAAACAAAGCTGAGAAGTAGAAATGCAAAACCACAAGATGCTCCAAATAATAAAACGCAACTAAATATTTTACTTGTAGGGCAAGTCAAACCATTCACAATTCGTTGACAGGTCCGTGACAAGGTTGTTACCATGGCAGGATGCCAGTGTATGCACGCGTTAGAGAAACAGGGGTGAACAGAGGAGAAAAGGGGGAACAATCCAGACTGGTGACTTAGTGGGTTAGCTTTCAAAGTCAGTTGAAGAAGGAAGGAAATGATACAAAAAGAGATAATTATACCTTGCAATACTGTGCTGAGAGGGAAAACAACTAAAAGCTTATTAATTTAAATAAAAGAGAAGCAATGTAAATCACCATCTTTCTGCAATATTTTGATTTTTTCAAAATATATAGCTATACATCTGGCACTGCTACAGGATGGATTTGATCATGCACCAACAAGATAAAGTTTACAACATTTTTTAATTCTACTTGTATAGTCAGATTTTCTCCATCAAGTTGGGAAGCAAAAGACAGGCCATTTCCCAACTTCAGAATACCATTGGATCCTCACAGAGGTTTGACATTACAGATATGGATGCAGGATGGCATTATGGCTGTCATTTCCTGAAGCTGATCCAGGCAGCCTTACTGTATGCTAAGGCTAGCAGATTAGAAGGCTCACCTCCATTTCCTTGGACATTGGCCCTGTTCTATACATGGTTAAGACCAATAGTCTTTATCTTTCAAACCTTAGCCCTTTCTACTACCCCCTCCATGCCTCTCGATAATCCCTCAAATCTCCATGTGCCTTCTTTATCCATTGGATAGCAGCTTATGATCAATCATTGCTTAAAAAAACTTAAGTTTCAAACAGATTCTAGTTATGAGTTCTGAAATAAATAAAATCTTTTAAACTTATCTGCCAGAAGGTTCCCAGTTCTTTTTGTGTGTAGGTTCCTTTAAGCACCAAGTAATCTAGAATGGAATGTTTCTGATCAAATTAGAAGACTCCCATTGAGTGTTACAGGTATTTACAGGAATATGACAAACATTATAACAAAGACTTTTAGGCACACTAGCTCCAGGTTCATTTCCTACAAGCTCCTTACTTATTCTAAGCAAGTCCCTGTTACATCATCACTGGATGCTGCTGACTGATCAATATGGAACAGACTCCACAGCAGTCTTTCACCAAAGTTCACTAAGTGACTTACATGGTTCCATGTATACAGCTTTCAGGAACCCAGCTGCCTTGATGAAAATAGCAATAGCAGGGAAAATTGCATTTGCAGCAGTCATTTAAATGATGATTGCAACATCACATTGCATGAGCATTGAGTTGTAATACACCACATTTTCTGCTTCTAAATAAATGACATCCATAGCAAGTGGCCTGGCTATTAGATTTACAGACCCCATATTACGGTTTTACTCAGCATTTACAAGGGAAAATCCAGATCTAGTTGTTCTGTTGTAAAAATGACTTACATTATATTGGGACAGTCATAACCACAGCACATCCTAAAGTGCTTTGTACTAATTACATTACTTTATGAAGAATAGTCATTTCAGTAGGAGGTCTTGTAGTATATCGATAGCCAGAAGCTTTGTGTTTAAGTACTACTCTCAGACGTGATGGCCAAGAGAAGTTCATAATACTGCCTAAACCTAACCCTAACAAGCAGGTTAAGTCTCATTGTGTAAATTTTTTCCAACAGATGCCAATGGCAGGTGATAAGACTGGGAGAGATTCTTGGTCAGTTATGTGCTGGAAGGTAAATTGGAGCTTCTGACATCACTATTCATAGCTTCAGACTTTAACATGCATGGGTAGGTAGATGTCGGGTGGAGTGGGTTAGGGTGGTGGGAGCATTATTTCAGCTGCCTAGATGACCAATGTGGTTAAGATTGGTTGCAATTGCATGAGTTGGATTCTGGACCTGCTTCTTTGCCTTACTCATGACAGAGGTTGTGGTGCTATTGGTCAGACATGCCTTTAAGCAGAGAACTCAAGAAGAAGTTACTTCAGTAACTACATCAATGTAAAACAGAATTTACAGATTGCAAGATCCTCCTGCAACAATTTAAATGAAAGATAATCTGTTTCAGATACTGCCTAAGAGATAAATATGCATGAGGATAATGGGGAAATTATTTGTACTGGTTTTAAAACATCTTTCATACACATTGTAAACAAACAATCTCCTGACTTGGGGACTGGAGCTGAAATTTGAAATTGCTAAAACAAAGTAACTAATTAACATAACTCAAAAAATAATCATAATATTTCAAAATATGTTTTACAATCAAAAGTTAATCACTACTATGCATTGTTATCTGAGCACTGTGTTCATGTAACTGTATGTATCTGTGCATGTCTGTATAAGGTGGTGTGCAGATGTGCAAATGTTAAAATACAGAAGAGATGACTAAGAACACATTGTGACTGCATACTCAGAGGTTTTGTGTGCTGTCAACTTTGAACAGGCACTTTTACCAAAAACAGCTTCCACATTTAAAATTAGATTTTCCATAATCACCACTATCATTGTGAGGGATTTCTCAATGGAGACAACTGTAGAAAGCATCTGGCCTGGTTGCTTTACCCTCAATTGATTTAAGTGTGATGTACTATTACAGAGTGATGTTCTTGAAGCTTGTTTTCTTGATAAGAGCCCCATTTATATGTTTGCTTATTGTTTTTTCCTGAAAGCTATTTGACACCAAACAAACCTGTTTTCTATTTGTTTATTGGATATGGGTATTGTTAGCTGGTCCAGCATTTATTGTCCATTCCTATTTTCCCTTGAAAGAGAGGTGGTGAGCTACCTTCTTGAACTGTCACAGCTCTCAGGACATCTTCAATACTGTACAAAAAGGAGTTCCAGGATTTTGATCTAATGGCAGTAAAAGAAGAGGAGGTATAGTTTCAAGTCACAGTGGGTTTGTGACTTTGGTCTGAGTAGCAGGGGAAGGATCTTGCAGGAGTTCCACACATAGCCTGGTCTTTCTAACTAGAAGGAGTTAAGGGTTTGCAAGGTTGTTTCTCTTTGGAAAGGGAGGGGCAAATAAACGCTGGTAACCAATATGTCTCTATTGCATTCGGACCCGAGAAAGTTGTACATCTGTCCAGTGGGTGCCCTCTTTCCTTGGGAGAGCATTGATGATTTTGTTCCTGTGAACTCATCAGTTGTTACTTCAACAATATTGTAAAGTGTCAGTTGCTGAAGGTGTCTACAGTTCAAAGAAGCAAGAAAGCCTTGCATTCACTAGACGGCTTTCATAACTACTGGTCTTCTCAAAATATTTCCCAACTCCTGAAATACTTCTTTTGAAGCGTAATAAATGTAGAAAATGAGGCAACTGATATGCTACAGCAAATTACCACAAGCAGCATTGTAATAATGAAACATGCTTTTGAGACATTGATCATAAATAAATATTGGCCAAGGTAGGATGTCAGGAATAATTTCCCTGCTTCCCTTTGAATTATTAGCACAGGACCTTTTGAATTCATTTCATCCAAAACGCAATATCTACAACAGTAAGGCACTCCCTCAGGACAGCTTTGGACCATCAGCCAGATTTGTGCCCACATCCTGGATTGGGATTTCAATTCAGAACTTTGTGCGTTCTCTACCAACTGGGCCACACTTAACACTCCCCCATGGTTTCTGGTTTTAGTAACATGAAAGCCTCTCGTTGGGATAACCTGTGGTTTCTATAGGAGAAGTTGTCCTTGAGATGTTGAGAGCATGTTAATTTGCAGCAGATGGCTCTGTTCTGTTATAGTCTGTTTTATGAAGTGGAGGCGGCGCCAGCAGAAATCCTCTGTGCAAGCTGTGGATCCAACAGCTAATTATTGTAAAGTCTAAGTCAGTTAGAGATCATTACATCAACATACATTGCCCTATGTAGTCTCCTCTTCGTTATTAGAACCTGGCAGAGTGTTTGGCCCCTAATGAAAGTGGATTGGAATGGGAGTGGAACTATTACTGGACTCGGGATCCGGAGACCTTGAGACAGGAGTTCAAATCTCAGCATGGCAGCTAGCGAGATTAAATTCAATGAATAAATCTTAAATAAAGTTCCAGTCTCATTAATTGTCAACAAGGTCAGTGTTTTGCGACAAAACTTTTAGTTTTAAATGGATGAGACCATGTTGTGAATGGGATCTTTGTCTGATCATGTGCTATTCAGCATAACCTTTTAATAGTCATTTTTGTTTTTGAAAGCAGCTCCAACTCAATACCATACCTTCAGTTTCTTCCCCTTCACAAGAGGTTTGTCAAGAAAAAGCCTCAGCGATCATGTGAACCAGATGTACCCAGTATGGTGCCAAATTCTTTGAGTTACTCTTGCTATATGCAAGTTGGATCCTGAAATGTTCAACCTTTATATGGCCACAGTGCATCAAATAAATGTGAACATTGCTAAGCTGAATCATGTTTTTAACTTGACATATACCAGAACAGTAAGTAAAAAGTAAAGGAAAGAGCAGATAGGCTCTATATAGACATTATTGTCACTGACATTATTATGCACCTGTATTAAAAGGTGAATGCCAATGTCTTTACCCAACCAGGAGCAAATGCTTCAGTATCAAAAAATGTTAGCCAATAATACGTCGCTGCTCTAAGGGACATCCATTAATACAATAAGACAATCTGCCACTGAACCAACAAAAAACATATTAATTAAAGGTGTAATGCAGTATGTGACAAACATTTAGAAAAAGACAGATGTGTACAAAAGGAGAATCAGAAGAAAGTGTTTCTTTGATGTGAGAAGCTTGTAAATTGTCACTGACAAATGGATGGTAGAAAAGTAAAAATTCATAGGCCTCAGTAGAACTCTACGTAACAAAAGGGAGAAAAAGCTTACAAAAGTACTTAATCCAATTCTAAAGATATATGGATTTCATACCCTGTGCCACAGATAAATTGAGAGAACACCCTCAAAACCACTGGAGATACTTCAAATACATATTGCCTGCTAAAGAGATTTCTGCCAACATACTGATATAGTAGAGATTCTCACTAAGCTTGACTGGACAAATGTCATTTTTGAAATCAAAACATACCCGAAAATATGTTGCTATAATAGATTCCTGACTTGTTTGCTCAGTTGCTTTGGAACATTCGGTGCTTGGACAAACAATAGTCTGATTCTTTACTCTCCACACACATAATGCATTTAATAACTAATGCCTTGCATGAAGTCCATATATCTTGCAGACTTGATGTGTAGATGACACTAATGCTCTGTCCACCCTGATGAGTGAAGCAACTCACCAATAGACCAAGTCAAAATGAACTCATCTAGCAGTTGTTTTCTTGGGTTATTGACTGAAAAAGTTACCTATATTTCTCTTTTCACAGATGCGGCCCGAATGTACGGGAAGGCCGTATTTTTCCTGAAGACTGAGCAGGTGGTCCACCTGGCCGTGGAGAGGGGGCTCACTGTGGGCGGGACACATTTGCCCGTCGACCCTCTGGAGGTTATGGCCCAGAGGGTCGTGATCTGCAATGTCCTGCCCTTCATTGCCAGCGAGCTCCTTCTCTCCCACCTCACCACCTTGGGGGAGATCCGGTCAGGGATCCAACCGCTCCTGCTCGGTGTGAAGGACCCCGCCCTCCGGCACATCTACTCCTTCTGTTGCCAGGTGTTTATTTGCCTGGCCCGGGAGGTGGTCACGGAGGGCTCGTTTACCCTCCTCCACGAGGGCGCGGCCTACCGCGCCTTCTGGACGGCGGACGGCGTGCGGTGCCACCTGTGCCGCGAGGTGGGGCACATTAGAAGAAACTGCCCCACCCAGAAGGCCGCCCAGCCCTCGCCAACGGCTAACGGTGGTGCCGCCGCACCCACTCCCCCTCCCCCAAAGTCAACACCGCAGGCCCCAGCACCGGAGCCTGAGCCGGAGGCTTCCGATCCTCCAGCCTCCGGCAGGGAGGGGGGTGAGCGTCCAGCCGGCCGGAAGGCGCTAAAGAAGACGCGTCGCGTCAGGCCCGCCCACGGGGAGACCACCCTATCCCCTTCCCCGACACCCAGCCCACGACCTGCCCCGCCCCGGCACGACAATGCCCCTGCGGTCGTGCCAGCGTCGCCCCGGCGTGGGAGCCCTGACCCCCAAACCCCTGAACCCGTACACGACCTTGACCCCACTGACCCCATATCTACCCCCCACCCTGATAGAGAGACCCCTGGGGCTACGACGCCCGCCCCAGGCACTGCAACACCTGGCCCGGGGGAGCCCGAGCCCGAGCCCGAGCCCGAGCCCGAGCCCGAGCCCGAGCCCCACCCTGGCACTAACCTCGGGGGGACCACCGCTGCCCAACCTCCCTCAGCGACCGTGTCTCCAGGCCTCGGAGAGGGAACTTGGCCCCTGCCCCGCCCGCCATCACCTGATAAACCAGGGGCGGGGCAGGAAGTGACACTGCTGACCCTCCCCACCCTGGCCACGCCCCTGTCTTCCCCCAGCCAATCGTATTCCGGGAAAGGCTGGGGGGAACGGGCCTCAGGCCCCATGACCACCGAGGCGGGCAGGGAGGGAAAGGCCCATAAATCCCCCCCTGTCTCTCTGGGGAAGAGGTGCTGGCCTTTGGAGAAGAGAAACAGTCCAGCAGCGTGCCGGTGGCGCTGCCTCTCTCCAGGGGACGGGCCCACGGTACCCCCCAATGATCCCGCACCGCGGCCTGACCTGCCCAATAACAATGACGAGGGCCACGATGCTGGGGGGGAGAGAGACAAAGGACCCTTTACTGGGTCGCCGAGGGGAGGAAGGTGTTATCCCTGCTCCTCCCTCCCAGACTGTTTTTCCGGGGGCCTTGGCCCTGGGGGATGACCTTTTCCCCGAGGAGCCAGGCGTCCCGGTGTCGGGAGAGGAGCGGGGCCCCGAGCCGCCTCCGACCCGAACTCGGGGCGTTCAAGGACGGGGTGCACTGAGGAAGGTACCGCCGGTGACCCTGGGGGTGGGGTCGCCGGGGGTTCGAGGCCGGTTGGCGGCGCCGGACCAGCCCCCATCCTCTCGGTGGGGGAGGGGTCGGCGACCGAGGGCGACCTCCCGAAGGAGGGTTTGGGATCGGTGGCGGACACCGGGAACCACGCGGACTCTGTCTGTAGTGACGTTTTTGAGTCCCAGGTGCCCCCCGCCGATCTCCCCCTCATCCCCCTCGAGGAACTCCGGGAATTTGTTGAGGAAACTCGAGGTCGCCGGGATAGAGCCCAACTGGCGCTCGACCGCTGGAGCTCTTATGAAAAAGTTTATTGGTCGGTCCACGCTGCTCGCCAGGCACCTGGGCTCGACGTCAACGAGCGAAAGCGAGTCAGGAACTTCCTGGGGGCACTCCTGGTGAGGGCAAGGGACTCCTGTGCCCCTCCCTCGTCCTCCCAGTAATTGTGTTTGTCTTTAACTGTACTGGTAGTGGTAGCACAACGCTTCCAACTATAGCCAGCCTCTACATCAACGGCAGCAGGGAGTCACAGCGCAGATTCCAGACCCTCTCGGTCCTTCGGGACGGGAGGTATGCGGTGTGCTTCCTGCAAGAAACCCACACTACCCCGGGAGACGAAGCCACCTGGCTCCTGGAGTGGCGAAGGGGGGGTCTACATGAGTCACCTCACCCGCAGATCTGGCGGGGTGGCTATCCTGTTGGCCCCGCATTTTCAGCCGGAGATCTTGGGGGTCAGGGAGCCGGTGCCAGGCCGTTTGCTTCACCTGACGGTTTGGCTGGGGGGGCGCGGTGCTTCACTTGGTGAACGTATACGTTCCCCTGGCCGGGCCGTGGCAAGCGAGCTTCTTCGATGAAGTGTCCGCTCATCTCGCTTCCATCGAGAACCAGTGCGTCATCCTCGGGGGAGATTTTAACTGCATCCTCGAGGGCAGGGACCACGGCGGTGCCCGCACTGGCTGTGCGTCGGGGAAGAGGTTGGGGGACTTGGTCAAGTCCTTGGACCTGGTGGACGTCTGGTGGAATCTCCATCCCGACTCCATCCCTTCACCTTCACCTTCGTGAGGCCTGGGGTCGGACCGTCCAGAATCGACCGCCTGTACGTTTCGCGGGCGTACGCCTCCTGTTTTCCGAAGGCCTCCACACGGCAGGTGTCGTGCACGGACCATCACCTGGTGTGGGTGGAACTCCTTCCGTTCGGCGCCAGGCTCGGCTCCACGTACTGGCACTTTAACAACCTGCTGCTGGAGGACGAGCAGTTGCGGGACTCGTTTCGTCGTTTCTGGGCCGGCTGGAGAAGGAAGTGGGGAAGCTTCCCCTCCCTGAGGCTATGGTGGGACGTGGGCAAGGCTCACGTCCGCGTCTTCTGTCAGGAGTACGCGAGGGGGTCGACCAAGAGGCGGAAATCCAGGAGAGGGAGATGCTCGACCTGGAGTCACACCTCGGTCAGCCCGACGCGGACCCGGCCCTGCGCAGGGTGTACGAAGAGAAGAAGGCCGCGCTCCGGGACCTGCAGCTCGTCGGGGCTCGGGGCGCGTACGTGAGGTCGCGGATCCAGCTCCTCCAGGACCTGGACCGCGGCTCCCCCTTCTTCTACTCGCTGGAAAAAAGGCGTGGCACCCGTCAGCAGCTCCTTGTGCTGCTGGCCGACGACGGGTCCCTCGTCTCGGATCCGGAGGGCGTCAGGGCCCACGTCCGAAACTATTACACGGCTCTGTTCTCTCCGGATCCGTCCAGCGAGGATGCTCGCAGAGTTCTGTGGGAGGACCTGCCGCAGCTCAGCCCGGAGGACGCCGGAAGGCTCGACGCTCCCGTCACTTTAGAGGAGCTGACCGGCGCCCTCTACCGGCTCTCGAGGGGCAAAACCCCGGGGCTGGACGGGCTGACTGTGGAGTTCTTCAGGGCGTTCTGGGACGTCCTGGGGAACGACTACACACAGGTCCTGGGGGAGTGCCTAAATGCCGGACAGCTGCCCCTTTCTTGGCGCAGGGCGGTCATCGTCCTGCTGCCGAAGAAGGGGGACCTTCGTTCTTTGAAGAACTGGCGTCCGGTCTCCCTCCTCAGCACGGACTACAAAATCTTCGCCAGGATGTTGTCTTCTCGCCTGGCTTCCGTGCTGGCCCACATGATTCACCCGGACCAGTCCTACACGGTCCCGGGCCAGAGGATACACGACAACGTCCACCTGGTCCAGGACCTGATCCATTTCTATCGACGGGCTGGAGACAGGAGAAGGCGTTCGACAGGGTCGATCACGAGTACCTGCTCGGGACTCTGCGGGCGTTCGGGTTCGGGACGCGGTTCGTCGCCCGGATCCGACTTTTGTACGCCGCCGCAGAGTGTCTGGTTAAAGTTAACGGGTCCCTGACGGCGCCCCTTCGCTTCGGGAGAGGAGTGCGTCAAGGCTGCCCCCTGTCCGGCCAGCTGTATTCCCTGTGCGTGGAGCCTTTCCTGCGCCTCTTGCGGAGGAGGTTGTCGGGGCTGGTTCTGCGCGGCGCGGGCACGGGGGTGGTCCTCTCGGCCTACGCCGACGACGTGCTCCTCACTTTCACCGACCCGGCTGACCTGGGGAGGATGCGCGAGTGCCAGGCCGTGTACTCGGCGGCGTCTTCCGCCAGGATCAACTGGGCCAAGTGTTCCGGACTACTGGTCGGTCCGTGGCGGGTGGACTCTCTGCCGGAGGAGTTACGGGGGTTCAGCTGGAGTACCACCCATCTCCTCTACCTGGGGGTCTACCTCAGCCCGGCTGAGGAATCCTGGCCGGCCAACTGGCAGGAGCTGGAGGCCAAAGTCTCGGCTCGCCTAGGCCGCTGGACAGGACTGCTCCGAGTGCTATCTTACAGGAGTCGAGTGCTGGTCATAAACCAGCTGGTGGCCGCCATGCTGTGGTACCGGCTGGTCACTTTGGTCCCTCCTCCTGGCTTTGTCGCTGACATCCAGAGAACGTTGGCCGACTTCTTCTGGGACAAAAAGATGCACTGGGTCGCCGCGCAGGTTCTGAGTCTCCCTATCGAGGAGGGCGGTCAGTCGCTGGTGTGCGTCCGCACCCAGGTCGCGACGTTCCGCCTTCAGACCTTGCGGCGATACCTTTACGTCGAGCCTCCTCCTAGGTGGTGCGCCCTGGCGACGTATTTTTTCCGCCAGGTGCGTAACCTCAACTACGACACGCAGCTCCTGTTCGTCGACCGTGACGGTTTGGAGGTCGCCCTCAAGGTGCTGCCTGTCTTTTACCAGGACCTGATCACTGTCTGGAACATGGTCGAATCGCGTCGCGCCTACCCTCCGGCTGGAGTAGCGGCTGTCGTCAGGGAGCCGTTGCTCAGGAATCCGCACCTCCGTACTCGCGGGTTCGAGTGGCTGTCGGAGGGGAGGGCCGTGGCGGCGAGGGCGACCAGGGTCGGGGACGTGCTGGGTGCCGGGGGCCTGGGCTGGACGCTGCCGCAGGACATAGCTAGCAGGGCAGCGGTAGACGTCCAGTACGTGGCCACCGCCATCCGACGCCTTAAAACGGCGGTGCTCGGACCCGACGTAGTGCACCGGTTGGAGGACGCTCAGGTGTGCGGTGGGATCCCGTCCGCGCTCACCCCGGCCTGGACGGAATTTCACATTGGCCCCAAGGTCCCGTACTTCCCGCGGGAGCCTGTGCCCCACAACCTGAGCTGCCTCCGGAATTTTAATTTTGTCCCTTTCAGGGACATAAAAAGGAGGGCCCTGTATCGACTGCTGCTGCACACCGTCCACCTCTTCTCCCTCATCCACCGTCTGGACACGCCTTGGCGTGCCCATTTGCCACGGGGCGGTGGAGATCCCCAGTGGAGGGCTCTCTACGCGGGAGTCCTCCCCCTTTCTCTCGGGGATCTGGGGTGGAGGGTGCTGCACGCAGCAGTCCCCTGCAACCGCAGATTGCGGTGGTTCACGGACTCCCAGCCCAACTGCTTGTTCTGTGGTGCTGTGGAGTCCGTGGACCATGTATATATTGGGTGTGGGCGTTTGCACTCCCTTTTTGATTTTCTCAGAAACCTTCTCCTCTGTTTCTGGCTGCACTTCCGTCCCACGCTCCTGATCTTCGGGCACCCGGTACGGAGGAGGGAGGGCAGGTCTGAGGACCTCCTCGTGGGTCTGCTCCTGGGCCTGGCCAAACTGGCCATCAACAGGTCCAGGCAGCGGGCCGTGGAGGGGGTCGTTAGGGCCGACTGCCTGCCCCTCTTCCGGGGTTACGTTAGAGCCCAGGTGTCCTTGGAGAAAGAGCACGCGGTGTCCACCAACACCCTGGAGTCGTTCAGGGAGAGGTGGGCACCGCAGGGAGTGGAGTGCATTATTTCTCCCTCCAACTCTATTTTGATTTAGTCCCTACCCTCCCCTTCACTGTTTTGATCACACAGCATTGCCCTTTGATGTGAAGGGCAGTGCTTGTCACTGGCCACTCGGGTGTTTTTCATATCTTCCTGGTGGTGGAAATTGAATAAAGATCCGTGCACTTTGTGTCCTTCACTGTGTTTTACACCTGCACACACACCAAAAAAAAAATTGGATCATTTTGTGACTCTGACTCTGTGTATGTGCAAGGACTCTCCCTGTTGCTGCTTGGGGCCTGCCTCACTGCTGCTGCCTGGGACTTGCCTTGTGGCCCCTCCCCAGGACCTCCACCACTGCTGCTGCTGTTGCCTGAGGAGAGGCCTGCCTCCACCTTCGCTGCCTGGGACTCGCCTTGGGGCCCCTCCCCAGGACCTCTACCACTGCTGCTATTGCCTGAGGCCCACCTCCACCGCTGCTGCCTTGGACTCTATTTTGGGGCTGCCTGGGACTTGCCTTGGGGACCCTCCCCAACAGGCCTGCCCAGGACTTGCCAGAGGCCTGCCTCCACTGCTGCTGCTGCCTGGGACTCAGGTCTGCCCCACACCGCTGCGACCGAGAGCCTACCTGGGACTCGCCTGAGGCCTGCCTCTACTGCCGTTGTCACCTGAGGCAGGTCTTCACCGTCGCTGCTTGGGACTCTCCCAGCAACCTCCACCACTGCTGCTGCCAGAGGCCCGACTCCACCACCAGCAGCAGAGTATGGCGAGCCCGAAGGTCGCGGGGCCCAGCCGCACCTACGCCGGGGTAGCCGCTGCCTTAGGCTCGGCTGTCCCAGCCCCGGCTGCAAACCAAACCCCCTTTCGGCACCTCACAAAACGCCTGGGGGTCAAGGCCTATCCCCACCCCAACATGAGCATCGAGGCCTGCAGCAAGGCCATGGCTAGTGTGGTCGGCCCACTGGCCATCGTCGCTGCGGCCCGGATGTACAGGAAGGCCGTATTTTTCCTGAAGACTGAGCAGGTGGTCCACCTGGCCGTGGAGAGGGGGCTCACTGTGGGCGGGACACATTTGCCCGTCGACCCTCTGGAGGTTACGGCCCAGAGGGTCGTGATCTTCAACGTCCCGCCCTTCATTGCCAGCGAGCTCCTTCTCCCCCACCTCTCCATGTTGGGGGAGATCCGGTCAGGGATCCAACCGCTCCTGCTCGGTGTGAAGGACCCCGCCCTCCGGCACATCTACTCCTTCTGTTGCCAGGTGTTTATTTGCCTGGCCCGGGAGGAGGTCACGGAGGGCTCGTTTACCCTCCTCCACGAGGGCGCGGCCTACCGCGCCTTCTGGACGGCGGACGGCGTGCGGTTCCACCTGTGCCGGGAGGTGGGGCACATTAGGAAAAACTGCCCCACCCAGAAGGCTGCCCAGCCCGTGCTGACGGTGGTGCCACCGCACCCACTCCCCCTCCCCCCAAGGTCAACACCACAAGCCCCGGCACCGGAGGCTAAGCGGGAGGCTTCCAATCCTCCAGCCTCCGGCAGGGAGGGGGGTGAGCGTCCAGCCAGCCGGAAGGCGCTGAAGAAGACGCGGCACGTCAGGCCCGCCCACAGGGAGACCACCCTATCCCCTTCCCCGACACCCAGCCCACGACCTGTTCCGCCCCGGCACGACAATGCCCCTGCGGCCGTGCCAGCGTTGCCCTGGCGCGGGAACCCTGACCCCCAAACCCGTACCCGACCCGGACCCCACATGTACCCCCCACCCCAGGCCCTGCAACACCTGGCCCGGGGAACCCTGAGCCTGAGCCCCGCCCCACCCTGGCACTAACCTCAGGGGGACCACCGTTGCCCAACCTCCTGCAGCGACCATGTCTCCGGGCCCCGGAGAGGGAACTGGGCCCCTGCCCTGCCCTGCCCTGCCCTGCCCACCGTCACCTGATAAACCAGGGGCGGGGCAGGAAGTGACACTGCTGACCCTCCCCACCCTGGTCACGCCTCCTGCCTTCCCCCAGCCAATCGTATTCTGGGAAAGGCTGGGGGGAGGGGCCTCAGGTCCCATGACCACCAAGGCGGGTGGGGAGGGGAAGACCCATAAATCCCCCCCTGTCTCTCTGGGGAAGAGGGGCTGGCCCTTGGAGGGGAGAGATACACCAGCAGCGTGCCAGCGGCGCTGCCCCTCTCCAGGGGACAGGCCCACGGAACACCCCAATGATCCCGCACCGCGGCCCGACCTGCCAGAACCCCCAGGGGCTACAGCATGGCTTCCTGCTACCTTGACTCCTCTGGCCCCTGGGGGGGACTTTGACAACGACGAGGGCCGCGGTGCGGGCGACAACAAAGGACCCTTTACTGGGTCGCGGAGGGGAGGAAGGTGTTATCCCTGCTCCTCCCTCCCAGACTGTTTTTCCGGGAGCCTTGGCCCTGGGGGATGACCTTTTCCTGGGGGATGACCTTTTCCCCGAGGAGCCAGGCGTCCTGGTGTCGGGAGAGGAGCGGGGCCCCGAGCCTCCGCCGCCCGATGACCCGAACTCGGGGCGTTCAAGGACGGGGTGCGCCGAGGAAGGTACCGCCGGTGACCCTGGGGGTGGGGTCGCCGGGGGTCCGAGGCCGGTTGGCGGCGCCGGACCAGCCCCCATCCTCTCGGTAGGGGAGGGGTCGGCGACCGAGGGCGACCTCCCGAAGGAGGGTTTGGGATCGGTGGCGGACACCGGGGACGACGCGGACTCTGTCTGCAGCGACGTTTTTGAGTCCCCGGTGCCCCCCGCCGATCTCCCCCTCATCCCCCTCGAGGAACTCCGGGAATTTGTCGAGGAAACTCGAGGTCGCCGGGATAGAGCCCAACTGGCGCTCGACCGCTGGAGCTCTTATGAAAAAGTTTATTGGTCGGTCCACGCTGCTCGCCAGGCACCTGGGCTCGATGTCAACGAGCGAAAGCGAGTCAGGAACTTCCTGGGGGCACTCCTAGTGAGGGCAAGGGACTCCTGTGCCCCCTCCCTCGTCCTCCCAGTAATTGTATTTGTCTTTAACTGTACTGGTAGTGGTAGCACAACGCTTCCGACATGGAGACAACTATAGCTAGCCTCTACATCAACGGCAGCAGGGAGTCACAGCGCAGATTCCAGACCCCCTCGGTCCTTCGGGACGGGAGGTATGCGGTGTGCTTCCTGCAAGAAACCCACACTACCCCGGGAGACGAAGCCACCTGGCGCCTGGAGTGGCGAAGGGGGGGGTCTACGTGAGTCACCTCACCCGCAGATCTGGCGGGGTGGCTATCCTGTTGGCCCCGCATTTTCAGCCGGAGATCTTGGGGGTCAGGGAGCCGGTGCCAGGCCGTTTGCTTCACCTGACAGTTTGGCTGGGGGGCGCGGTGCTTCACTTGGTGAACGTATACGCTCCCCTGGCCGGGCCGAGGCATGCGAGCTTCTTCGATGAAGTGTCCGCTCATCTCGCTTCCATCAACGAGAACCAGTGCGTCGTCCTCGGGGGAGATTTTAACTGCGTCCTTGAGGGCAGGGACCACGGCGGTGCCCGCACTGGCTGTGCGTCGGGGAAGAGGTTGGGGGACTTGGTCAAGTCCTTTGACCTGGTGGACGTCTGGCGGAATTTCCATCCCGACTCCATCCCTTCACCTTCACCTTCGTGAGGCCTGGGGTCGGAGCGTCCAGAATCGACCGCCTGTACGTTTCGCGGGCGTACACCTCCTGTTTTCCGAAGGCCTCCACGTGGCAGGTGTCGTGCACGGACCATCACCTGATGTGGGCGGAACTCCTTCCGTTCAGCGCCAGGCTCGGCTCCGCGTACTGGCACTTTAACAACCTGCTACTGGAGGATGAGCGGTTGCGGGACTCGTTTCGTCGTTTCTGGGTCGGCTGGAGAAGGAAGCGGGGAAGCTTCCCCTCCCTGAGGCTATGGTGGGACGTGGGCAAGGCTCACGTCCGCATCTTCTGTCAGGAGGCGGAAATCCAGGATCGTGGAGTTGGAGAGGGAGATGCTCGACCTGGAGTCACGCCTCGGTCAGCCCGACGCGGACCCGGCCGTGCGCGGGGTGTACGAAGAGAAGAAGGCCGCGCTCCGGGACCTGCAGCTCGTCGGGGCTCGGGGCGCGTACGTGAGGTCGCGGATCCAGCTCCTCCAGGACCTGGACCGCGGCTCCCCCTTCTACTCGCTGGAAAAAAGGCGTGGCACCCGTCAGCAGTTCCTTGTACTGCTGGCCGACGACGGGTTCCTCATCTCGGATCCGGAGGGCATCAGGGCCCACGTTTGAAGGCTCTGTTCTCTCCGGATCCATCCAGCGAGGATGCTCGCAGAGTTCTGTGGGAGGACCTGCTGCAGCTCAGCCCGGAGGACGCCGGAAGGCTCGACGCTCCCGTCACTTTAGAGGAGCTGACCAGCGCCCTCGACCGGCTCTCGAGGGGCAAAACCCCGGGGCTGGACGGGCTGACTGTGGAGTTCTTCAGGGCGTTCTGGGACGTCCTGGGGGACGACTACGCTCAGGTCCTGGGGGAGTGTCTAAATGCCAGACAGCTGCCCCTTGGCGCAGGGCGGTCATCGTCCTGCTGCCAAAGAAGGGGGACCTTCGTTCTTTGAAGAACTGGCGTCCGGTCTCCCTCCTCAGCACGGACTGCAAAATCTTCGCCAGGGTGTTGTCTTCTCGCCTGGCTTCCGTGCTGGCCCACATGATTCACCCGGACCAGTCCTACACGGTCGCGGGCCGGAGGATATACAACAACGTCCACCTGGTCCAGGACCTGATCCATTTCTGTCGAGGGGCTGGAGACAGGAGAAGGCGTTCGACAGGGTCGATCACGAGTACCTGCTCGGGATTCTGCGGGCATTCGGGTTCGGGACGCGGTTCGTTGCCCGGATCCGACTTCTGTACGCCGCCGCAGAGTGTCTGGTTAAAGTTAACGGGTCCCTGACGGCGCCCCTTCACTTCGGGAGAGGGGTGTGTCAAGGCTGCCCCCTGTCCGGCCAGCTGTATTCCCTGTGCGTGGAGCCTTTCCTGCGCCTCTTGCGGAGGAGGTTGTCGGGGCTGGTTCTACGTGGCGCAGGCAAGGGGGTGATCCCCTCGGCCCATGCCGACGATGTGCTCCTCACTTT
Source organism: Chiloscyllium punctatum (assembly GCF_047496795.1). Lineage (NCBI taxonomy): Eukaryota > Metazoa > Chordata > Chondrichthyes > Orectolobiformes > Hemiscylliidae > Chiloscyllium > Chiloscyllium punctatum. The sequence goes on along the minus strand of NC_092742.1, from coordinate 72,064,288 downwards.
CACCGACCCGGCTGACCTGGGGAGGATGCGCGAGTGCCAGGCTGGAGTAGCGGCTGTCGTCAGGGAGCCCTTGCTCAGGAATCCACACCTCCGTACTCGCGGGTTCGAGTGGCTGTCGGAGGGGCGGGCTGTGGCGGCGAGGGCGACCAGGGTCGGGGACGTGCTGGGTGCCGGGGGCCTGGGCTGGACGCTGCCTCAGGACATAGCTAGCAGGGCAGCGGTAGCCGTCCGGTATGTGGCCACCGCCATCCGACTCCTTAAAACGGCGGTGCTCGGACCCGACTTAGTGCACCAGTTGGAGGACGCTCAGGTGCGCGGTGGGATCCCGTCCGTGCTCACCCCAGCCCGGACGGAATTTCACATTGGCCCCAAGGTCCCGTACTTCCCGCGGGAGCCTGTGCCTGGACTTGCTGTGCTCCAAGCCAAGCCTTTCCAGTGCAGCTACAACACCGGCATCCACCCAACAATGTGGAATATTGTCCTGCACACAAAAATAAGGACAAGTCCAACCCAGCTAACTGAATCTAGATTTGACCATTAGGTGCAATCAACAGTGGTATCAAGCTGCACTTGCTTAACAATAAGTTGCTCACTGAAACTCAGTTTGGGTTCTGCCAGGATCACTCAGCTTGTGACCTCATGCCAGCCTTGGTTCAAAGAGCTGAGTTCTAGAAATGAGGTGAAAGCAACAGCCATTAACATCAAAGGCCTATTTGACCAAGTGTGGCGTCCAGGAACCCTTGCAAAACTGGAATCGGTGGAAATAAGGGGCAGGGGTGTTGGTGAAAGCTCTATTAGTTTGAGTCATGCCTGTCACAAGGAATATAGATATGGTTATTGGAAGTCAGTCATCTCAGCTCCAGGACATCTCTGCAGGAGTTCATCATGGTAGTGTCCGAGTCTCAGTCATCTTCAGCTGCTTCACAATGACCTTCCTTCCCTCATAAGGTGAGAAGTGGGGATGTTCACCGATGATAGTACAATGTTCATCACCATTGGCAACTCCTCTGATACTGAAGCAGACAATGTACAAACGTTTGGAAAATGTCCAGGTTTGAGATGTCAAGTTGTCACTAACTTTGACAACTTCCAGCAAGAGAATCTAACCATCACTCCTTAATATTCAAGAACATTAACATTGCTGAACAGCAAAAACAACACCAACAAATTGAATCAATCAACAGATAACTTTAAATGTGTCAAAGTAGTCAGGGGTCTTGAATTCCTCAGGAGAATTTTTGATTTTGGATTCAAGATATCATAGTTACTGCATACCAATCCTGGAATTTGCAAATTGTGTGTGGGTTCTTAAATGTTGAGAAATAAAAATAAGATTGAAGTGATCCAAAGGTGTGCTGCATGCTTCTGCATGAACCAGTATAGGAAATATATAGTGCTGTACTCTTGGTCAATGGGAAGCACTCCACCAAAGAAGGAAGACACATTGCCTGACCATGTTCTATAAAACGTGGAATAGATTGATGTGAATTGACAGAAGCAAGAACCTGCTGCCATCCAGGTAATGAAAATATAGCCATCCACATAAACTACAAAAATCATTTGCTTCCAAGGTAGTGTAATCAACAAACTTTCTTCAAAAAGGACAAGCCTACAATGGAACAAGCTGCCAAAGGAAACAAGCATAGTCCCATTCACATGAAATTTTCAAAGCCAATTTTCAGATTATTATACATGTATCAGTTTTTCTAATCAGGATTAGTTTCACAGCAGGACATACCTGGTTGAGTCAGCACTACCCACATGCATATCGGTGCAACACAAATATTAGTTTGCAATGCCGACACAACAGAATTGAAAACAGAAATTGAATGTATGGTTAAGAGTGCAAGAAGAGTACAGGATTTTTAATACACCAGGACTGGCCAAATTTCGGTACACTGTGCTTAGAAACCTGAAAATCAAAACTCACTGGTAGGTTGTAGGTTTAAAGGTTACTGAAAGAAACAAGAAGGAAAAGGTGATTTGAAAATATAACTGATCAAACAGACACACTTAATAATCTGCCAGCATTCAGTGTACCAAAATGAACACATCAAAAACGAACTTCACTCCATTGATCTGGTACATAATTCCAAATGTGCTGAAGGGAGCTATCTTAGCAGTAGCTGCTCTTCTGGGTTTGATGCTTGAAAACTGAAGGATCGAAGCAGCCTCATCAGAGAGGTTGCTTTGTGCACTATGATGGGATTAAGTCATTTCCATTGCTGTCATGAATGGGGCCTGCTCCTTACTGCAAAAATAAGATGTAATGAAAGTACATGGGGAAAGATCCATAAGCAACTGCTACGTCCAGTTTGTATACACTCACTAATCTGTCCTCTACTTATGGCAGGATTAAGCATATTGTCATAATATCGACATATTTTTGACCCTGATTTCATGACATTAAGAGTCAGTTACTTGACGATCCTTCCACGATTAGCTGATTTTGAAAAGTTAAGTTGGATGTAAATCAGAAAGGAGGCTAGTGCATTTGAACAGCAACTATGTTCTTCCCATTTACAAAAGGACCGTTGAGTCCTGCTGCCATCTCCTGACAGGCAAGGTACACTGCAGTCTCTGAGGACTGTGTCCTCAAGTGCCAAATAGGGCTGCTGGGTTGAAGCTGTTTTTGGTTAAGTTTGAGTTGTGTTGAATTTTTTCAGAAGGGTTCTCGCCAGAAGGGCCAGTGAATTTTCACACTGCATCCTACCAAACTTGCATCATTAATTACCTGCTTCATACCCATGGTGATTCCATGTCTGTTTCTGGCCCCATCATACCATGCACTGTTCCTGAAACAAGTCACCAGTCAGTGGTTAAGCTAGAATTCACTGGCATCTCTTGCACCCTCAACATCTTTACAAACTTGATGGGTACCCAATGAAACTCCTGTCAGTCTGGAGTTTCCCTGCATAGTTGCATTCATTTGGCCAGGACAAGGAGACAGTGGAAAATTGGCACTCTGTTTTTCAGACAGGGTCATGGAGGTCCTACTGGATGAAGCAGCACACAGGCAAGACTTCCTCTTTCCCATGATCAACAATGGAGGACATAACACCAGATCACATTAACCTGGGCTGAAGTTGCCAATCAGGTTAAAGCAGTCGTAGGTATTTGGAGAAATACCCAGCACCACACAAAGAAGGCCAATGTTCTTCTCCACTCTGACAATGTAAGTGGCACCATCTTTTCTCTGATCTCTCACTCCCACTCTATCTCTGCTACTGTATCCATCTCCCACCGAGGACCATCGCCTATCAATCTTACCATTGCCTGCAACATCTTCTAATTCACTTCAACACATGCCACCGGTTTTCTGCACACCATCTGCGGTGCCTACACTCTTGCTTGGAGACCATCGACATGCATCAACAGTATTAGCTGTGCCATCCAGTATTGTCTTCTGTAATACCTGCCTCACTCTCATTCCATCAGAAAAACAGCACACGTTAGGCCATGTGTGTCAAGGTGGGGGTGTGCTGCCCACCATTTAGCTCATTTCCTCTTATGAGGAAATGATCCTGACTCTGACTAACCCAAGCAGAGCCTGACAGATATTGGAGGCTGCTCTTCACTTACTGTGCGAGGAATCCCTGAGCAAAGGCTATCCCCCTGACCTGACTGGGACCTGCTGACAACTGTGATACGTTTCCTGGCTTTGTGTCTGCACTAAGCCAAAAGACGAGGCAGGAACAATATGAGCTCATATCTCTGGCTGAGGTAACTAAGAGCAAAAAGGCAATGCAAGGCATGGATGCAGTAAGCAGCCAGGTTGGGTGAATTGAGTAAGTGCTATTAGAGCAATTAAAGAATCCAGCATTGCAGCCTGGTCCAATCCATGATCTGGATGAGTGCACTTGAGCACACAATGCCCTGCTGTGGCATTACAATGTTAGTTACTGATGCAGCCCAAGGTACAGCACTGACATGCAGAAGCATCCTATAAGTGGATTGGAGATGTTCCATAAGTGTTCTTGGAGGCTGGCACATGTCAGATACCAATGTTTCTGCAAACGTGATGCATCTTGCTAGTGTCCCAAGATGTTGGCACCCTGCTTCCAATGGAGGCAATTTGGACCAAGCAACAAGGTACTTCTGCCAGTGCTTACTTTGGTTTCCTTGTCAAGTTTTCCCGATGTCTTGATCATTTGGTGAGTTTTGGTTAGATAGGAGCCTGAATATTAATGAGATGAGTTGTGGCACGAGCAAAGCATTTAACAAGCATTAATCTCCATCAGTTGCCTCGTGAAAATCTCATCACACTGCTTGTGAAAACCATCAAAGATGGTGTGAGTTGCTCCACAACACTGAGGTGAGCCTCACTGCACAATCACCCATCTTGCCCATAGCCCACTTTGAGCAAACTTTTATATGATTCTGCCACTGTCTTCTGCCCAACTCATGGAGCATGTGGCAGATTTGAACCATGAGAGAAGAAGAGGTGCAGTGTTACTCGTGCCCATATATTCAATACCATATTTTTACATGGGGCCCCTTTTCACATTGCCATTATTCACTACCCAAAGCCAACTTTGGGTAAAGCTTTGATAAAGACTAAAAACATAAATCTGTTCGAGATCTTCATAATGAATAAAACATTATTTGGCCCATAAGCACAAATTTATCATTAAATACTTTCGAAATACTTGAACTCTTGCCCCTGTTCTAGTTCCTTCCCTTCTACACAGATACTTATTTGTGATTTTGATTATGGTTTACTGAGAGTTTGGCAATGATTTAGAGTATAAGTTGTAAATATACTGAGCAGGCTTTTCATTATAAAACATTGGAAAAATAAAACAAAGCATTTTGTTTGTTTAAACATGGAAACCTTTATTCTCTTAGTATGTGTCTGGAATCTCAAATTATGCTATATACTGTTGCCTAGCCATAATATTAACTTGGTGATCTCGTCTGAGACCATAACTATTAAACAATCTAGGAACAAATTACTGCTGATGCTGGAATCTATGCTGAAAACAACAAATGCTGGCAATTCCAGTGGGTCAGACAGCTAAACTATTAAATTATCATTGGCTTTAGTGATAAACAAACAAACATCCTCATCAAACTCCTGTTCCAATTATAGGTGGTTCTGATTACCTTGGTGGCTCTATTCACTGTTTCCATTTTCCCCATATATAGATTTGAGAATCTGCCCAGTCTTCTCCAAAATTTTTCAGAAATGTCAAAAGCTTAATTCAGTCAACTCTGTTGAAGATTTTTTTTAAATCTACGAAACAAACATAACTCCTGTGCTAACTCTAAACTGTTCTCATTCATTTATTATATCATGCCATTGCTTCTCTTATTCCTCTTCCTTTCTGGAATCCAAACTGGTCTCTGGCTTTGTTCTGTCACTTACAACCCATTTTCTAGTTACAACACCCAGCACAAACTTTGATGCATGGATGGTCAGATTAAACCACATGATAAATAAAAAAATAAACACAGCTTTGGCTTTTTACCTGGGCAATCATTATTGTCTGCATGAAAGTCTTTGGCCAATCATTCAGGAAGAATAATATCTGCAAATGGAGGATAAAGAAATAAGTGATAGAATGGCAGTAATAGGAAAGGCTGGAGTTGGTAAGATAAGATGATTACTAACCAAAATAGTGACTTACAAAAAGGACAAATACTGACCTAAAATAGCAGCTGTGATCACCTGACCACAGATTGAGGTCAGCTTCATGAAACCAGTTCATCCAAAGACAGTGAAGAAAGACAACTACATCAGAAACAAGAAATTCAAACCATGGTTAACTTACACTTGTATGATTATTTGATCTATTGGGAGTATGAAGCCTCTGAAACTCAGAAATATACAAATGGACTTAGATCAAAAGCTGTCTCTGAGCAGCAAAACAAAGACAAGGAAAGTGGATTTGTATGCAAGAGCTGGAAGATATTCTTTATGCCTGTCTTTCGTTCTACCCCAAAATTCACTGACCAGTGAAAAAAAACTCTGAACAACAAATGTACATTGTAAACTTAAGATCTACAAAATTTACTACTGCTGAAGGAAAAAGCAATTACTTTCCATCGTTCACATAAATGATTTGGATGTGAATCTAGTAGGCATGATTAGTAAGTTTGCAGATGACACCAAAATTGGTGGTGTAATGGACAGTGAAGAAGATACTCAAGAGTGCAACGGGATCTTGATCAGATGGGCCAATAGACCAAGGAGTGGTAGATGGAGTTTCATTCAGATAAATGTGAGGCATTGCATTTTGGTAAGGCAAATCAGGGCAGGACTTAGAGTTAGTGGTGGGACCTGGGGGAGTGTTGCCAATCAAAAGGACTTAGGGGTGAAAGTGCACAGTTACTTGAAATTGGAGTCGCAGGTAGACAGGCTAGTGAAGACGACATTTGGCATGTTTACCTTCATTGGTCAGGACATTGAGTATTGGAGTTGGGATATCATATTGCAGCTGTACAGAACATTGGTGCGGCCACTTTTAGAATACAGAGTACAATTCTGGTCATCCTTCTATAAGGAGGATGTTGTTAAACTTGAGAGGATGTAGAAAAGATTTGCAAGGATGTTGCCAGGTTTGAAGAATTTGAGTTAAAGAGACAGGCTGAATAGGCTGCAGATTCTTACCCTGGAGTGTCAGAAGCTGAGGGGTGACTTTTTATATGTTTATAAAATAATGAATGCCATGGATAGGGTGAATAGCCAAAGTATTTTACACATGGTACAGGAGACTAAAACTAGAGACTATAGGGTTAGATGAGAGAGGAAAGATTTAAAAGAGGACCAGAGGAGTAACTTTTTCACGAGTATGGAATGTGCTGCCAGAGGAAGTGGAGGAAGCTAGGACAATTGCAACATTTGTAAGGCATTTGGATGAGTACATGAATAGGAACAGTTTAGAGGGATGTGCGCCAAATGTTGGCAAATGGGACAAAGTCAGATTGGGATGTCTGGTCAGCACGCGTGAGTTGGACTGAAGGGTCTGTTTCCTTGCTGTATGACTCTATTACTCTATAGGAAAGTCAGCAGGACCCATCTTCAAAATCAGACACCTCAAGAACTCAAGGAACTTGAAACTGTTACTGTTTTAACTTTGCAGTCTGCACAGATACACTCCCTCCTCTCTTCTCTGTTTCTGAGGTAGTGTGCGCGATGAAGAAAACAAAGATATCTGTTGTAATTGAGTAAGATGAATTTGAAAACAGGGGAGGCCAATTCCTGCTTTTCATCCGGTCATAACACCTTGAATGCATAGACCCGTTTACGGTAGGAACCATAGTTTGTACTTCATTTACTCGGTTGGTTCCGAACCAAAATCAAAATTGTACTGAAGCCTTCAGATAATTATTCAAAACTTCAGGCTGTGTGAAGTTGTGCACTATTAGCTCAGCAGTCTGTGGGCTAGCTTCATACTGGCAGGCAGCCATTCCTAACACAGATTTTGGGAAAAACACAAAAATGAGAGCTCAGGGAACTCTTTTGAATCATTTAAATTATACTCCCATCAGGTTTTACTTATCTTTTTTTAAGACTATCAATGCTCTTCCATAGAATATTCCCATATTATTGGTTTTAAATAGTGTGAGCTATTCTAAAGCCTTCATTAGTACTTGAAGGTCACAGCAGGTGCTAACAGTATTTGTTCTTGCAGGATGATATGTAGACCTGTCAAATGTGCCTCGGATTTTCATCAAGGACCCACGGAGATTGCTTTTAATGCTTGGAAATGATTCAGCAAGCTGGCATTAACTACTGCATCAAGCCAAGGTTAACAAGCAAAATGTGCCAGGGATTCCTTCAGTGCCAGGGCAATATCACACTCTGTGAGGACTAATCCTCTTGCTTGTCAGCACCATTTGTGGTCATTTTAATCTAGTTCAGCAGAGTTCAGGCACTCAGGCATCATTATCCTCAGTGGTCTGTTGAGACTTAATTGGCCACAAACTGGAAATGGAATTCCTGATACCACTTTGACTCTCACTGGGACTTGCCCAGTAGCAAATCTATCTATTTTCAAAGGCTTATTTTTGTGAAAGTTGACTTCTTTGATTCAACCCAATGCCATGATGGAGAAGAAAGTCAGCAACTGAAATTCTCAACCCATTCTCCCCACATGAAGGGCAGTAGATGCAGACAGATCAATACCTGTCTGCACTATTCTGAAATAGTAACGTAACCGACTGCTTTCTGTTGACATCTCTGGAATCAATGATCCTAAATTGCTTTTTGAGAAATTGAGTGACTTGGAACAAAGGGTGGTAACGACAACAACTCTGACTCTCATAGTAAAACACTTATCACCAAGTCAGGAAGTTATGTTTTCATGTCACACTCCAGGACTTGAGCTCAGATGTTAAGGTTAGAAACTGTAGTGCAGTCCTGAGAGTGTACTTCACTGTGAGTGGTGCTATCTTCTGGATGAGATGTTCAATTAAGACCTCTCAGGTGATACATTCCATGCCAGTATTTAACTAATGAGCAGGGGTGATTTCTCCAGTATACTATTCAACATCTACTTCACAATCAACATTGCAAAACATATTATCTGGCCATTATATCATATTATTTGTGGGAGCTTACTGTGTGTAAATTGACTACTGTGTTTCCTATGATGTAATGATAAATACATTTCAAAACACTTATTTGGCTAAAAAGCACTTCAGACTATCTGGCATTCTTACCATATATTATAGAGATGCGAATCTTCCTTTACTTCCTCATCATCTTATGTTCTGAGCTGTAATTCCATGTTCAGTTTAATGTTGAAGATACCTGAAGTTCGGGTATTGGAACCATGTGTTGGAACTACAAGTAAATTGTATATGTTAAATTGTATTGAACTAGAATTTAGATATGAATTGTTATTGAAAGAGAATCAATTGGACATTATATGCTCATGAAGTACTACAAAACGAGTTACCCCAGCAGAGAGTGTCCATTATTTAGACACTTCATGACATGTTGTTTCTAAATTATAGAACACACCCTCTATGATCTGGAGCTCTCACTGTCAAAAGTGTTTCAAATGCAATCTGGAATTTTTAGAGACATATTTGGAGAATATCCTAATTTGCCTATTTTGATTCATGAATGTTTTCCATTTGTGTTGTACCCATAACTTTTCTTTGAGGACTTCTGTTTTAGTGTAGCCTATGTTTAAGCTGAGAGGAGTGGTGAACTGGGATTTCAAAGTTCGTGTTTCGCTGTAATGCGCTGACAATATGTGGACTTGCTGCAGGGTAAAAATTCACAGTCTTCATAAAATCCTGGCTTTGTATCAGTTGAATTGCACTTGCCATACTTCTCATAACAAATCAACAGGAGAATCTTATAGTAAGACCATAAGACATAGGAGTGGAAGTAAGGCCATTCGGCCCATCGAGTCCACTCCGCCATTCAATCATTTCAACTTCACTTACCCGCATTCTCCCCGTAGCCCTTAATTCCTTGTGACATCAAGAATTTATCAATCTCTGCCTTGAAGACATTTAGCGTCCCACCCTCCACTGCACTCCGCGGCAATGAATTCCACAGGCCCACCACTCTCTGGCTGAAGAAATGTCTCCGCATTTCTGTTCTGAAGTGTTGACTTTTTAAACAAAATATTATATAGCAGGTCCTACTCCACTTAATGAAGTATAATATAGCAAAAACAAAACACAAAAAAGACGTTTTATAGAAGAAGAATTCTCTCTGATAGTACTTGCTGTGGTCACATAATAATCAAGTTCATTTAGCAAAGGGATTTTGGAATGATGATGAATAATAACTACTTTCTCAGTAACTTCTTATGTATTCATTCATTTATGCATTCACAGGATATTAGGCCTGCATTTATTGTCCATCCCTAATTCCCCTTGATGGTGATCGTGAAACATATAGTTCCAGGTCAGGATGCAGCTGAAGAAGGTGTTTTACCACAATTGTAGTGAAAATGTGCATGAACCATTTGCATAGAGGTTGCACCTTGTTGACCTGATGCAGATACATGTTGCTCAAGCCTTTGGTGCACATACAGTCAGAGATTGGACATTAATTTTCACAATGGTGGCAATTTCGTTTTTCTAATCTCATTATATTTGCCTAACTGATTTGCCATTGCATATGTCATTCAGTGGTTGGGAGAATTCCACCTTGTATGTTGGGGATGGAGGGGTAAATGTTGTGGATGGGTTACCACACTCGGTCAAATGTTATCTTGATGTCAAAGGTAGCTCTCATTTGTACTGCCCTCTGCTCACACCAAATATCAATTCCTGACTCTGAACCTTCAAATAAAAATGAAGGCTTTAGAATAGCTCATGTAGTATTTAAAACCAATAATGTAGGAATTTTCCACAGAAGAGCATTGATTTTCTAAAACAAACAGTGAAGCTTGGTGGAAGAATTCATTTTTTAAGAGGTCCCTGAGCTCTGACCTTTGCACTTTTCCCAAAATCTGTGTTGGGATTTGCCAGTTTGAATTTGAGAAAAAATTAAAAAGTACAAATTTCCTGTGATAGCTGTTACTTCAAAGTTATTTGACATCCTAGGATTGACTCAGGTGCAAAGATATGTGTGCCAAGTTCAAAAGCACAAAGCTATCAAATATTCCAATTAACATACATTTCCCAACTCCCCGCAGCTTTGCAGGAGCACTACATACAGTGAGGACATCGCCAAGTTTGAGTCACAGGAGATGGACATCCATGCTTTGGCTCAGTCCACCTATCCAAAGGAAACGATTTTAAAGACAGTTTTGTTTTCTTTCAGTAGGCAACCAATTCAGTGAGTTCTTTGTTGATTGTTCATGGGGATCTTCAGCTGAAAACTGATAAAACTCATTAGATCACACAATTGATAAATATAAATGTTGAAATGCATATGCTTTGAAGGAATGACCAAATGTGAAAAGAATATTTTCACATTTAAGTAGCTCAGCCAGTCATATAGCAAGAGCTTCACAGGAGTAAAGACCAACCAATGTGACAATGGTCAAAATTAATAGCCCGTTAGAACACTTCAAACTTAATTTCAATGGAAGGACAAGTACATGGACATCAAGATTTAGGCCAGTTTAACGTAAAATAAACTATAAGACCAAAAATGAGAGCCAGCATTTTAAATTCTGTTCTTTGACAAGAATAGAACAATAGAAACAGATTTTATTTACTGGCTTTTATTGCTTTGAAAGCAATGATATAGCCATTATGAGAGAGAAGGAATATGTTACCAGTTCAAAAATACTTTTTTCTGCCAAGCCCTAAAATGTCAAAATACAGACCTTTTCAAGCAAATTTTAGCCTCAGTAAATAAAGGGTTTCAGAAATGGAGTTTACAGGCGTCAGAGACTATCAGTAGCAGTGCACATCTGGCCTTATTAAAAGGCTCCTCATGTTCAGTATCCTCTTGGGACTGCAGATTCCAGCTTTAATACAAAGAAAGAATGCTACATGATGCAAAAGTTTTTGATTTTATTTTGGCTCCCTGAGGTGAGATTTTAAATGATCAAAGCTTTTATAGTTTCCTTTGAGATCAATGGATACGCAACTATGAAATCGTCTTGTCATCAAAGTGAGCTCCTTTTTTTTAAACCAGGATCTGCAGATCCCCGTGTATGCCAAATAATAGAAAAGTACACAACAGTTGAAGTTTAAATAATATGTAGCGTCTAAATTAAATGATGTAGTCAAGCTTTACAGGGACAAAACAGCCTTCTATTTCACATCTCACTTTCACATCGACTGAAATCCTGTCAATTACTCCCCATCAAGTTTAGATTGTGCATGCAGTAACATTGTAACAAGGATAACCTCTGCAGACTCACAGTAATTGCATCAACAAAAAAAAATTAATACTTACTGAACATTATTTGATTTATCTGCACATGTTGGTAGGTTTGTCATGATCAAATTCAGTTTATGTTAGAAGGACAGAGAAAAGGAAGAAATCTTCTTCTTTCTAATGATCTTAGAGGAAGGTGATTTCAGAAATTCTGGCTAAGCCTGTTGTAGAATGGAAATATTATGGAAGGATGTAGTTTTCCCTCTACCTGGAGGTGCCAGGAATAAGAAATAATTGGGCAAGTTAGCCTTGGAGGAAAATACATCCCCTTCTTGCCACCTCTAGCAAGAAAGTCCCACATAATCTGACACCAAGTAACGCGCCTCAGTGGTCAGTTAGTGACTATTTGAAGACTTCAACTAATTATCTTCCTCATGGAAAAGAGAGGTGGTTAATTTCCTGAATGGGAAACAATGGAGATCTGCTTGCTGGCCTCTGATTGTTCCATTCTGGGGCCAATCGGAATCACAGATTGTGGACAGTGGAGTCGTGACTTTGCCTTTGCTTCTGAACCTGTTCCTTCACGCAACATCCGTGGGCGGCACGGTGGCACAGTGGTTAGCACTGCTGCCTCACAGCGCCGGAGACCCGGGTTCAATTCCCGCCTCAGGCGACTAACTGTGTGGAGTTTGCACATTCTCCCCGTGTCTGCGTGGGTTTCCTCCGGGTGCTCCGGTTTCCTCCCACAGTCCAAAGATGTGCAGGTCAGGTGAATTGGCCATGCTAAATTGCCTGTAGTGTTAGGAAAGGGGTTGATGTAGATGTATGGGTGGGTACGCTTCGGCGGGGCGGTGTGGACTTGTTGGGCCGAAGGGCCTGTTTCCACACTGTAAGTAATCTAATCTAATCATCTAATCTAATCCCCTCCTTGCCCCATCTCATCAGAAGAGTATAAAAAGTCATTGGTCCTCCTGAGGGAAAGGCCTGTACTGGTGAATTTCAGGAGCCAGAATCTGCTGGCCTATGCCTGTTTGTATGACGGCATGTGATTCACAGAGAAACCTGTTCATGCTTGCCTGACAGCACTCAATTCGACAAATTTTCCTGTCATTGGGGTTGACACATTAAACTGTTATCCAACATATCTGCCTCCACATTTGCAAACAAAAAGGGAAAATTCCACCTTTCTACTACCACCGTGTTCCAAATCCTTGTCTTGCGAGCTATCATTTAATTTTATCTTATTCCCATACTCATTACCAGACATCTAGCAGATTTGAAAGGGAGAGGAGAGTTTGATAAAAAAAAAAGCTTACTGCTCATTTTTCTTGCTGGAACTGAAAATCACTTTTAAGTAAAGAATAAAAGCCAAAATTTTCCAAAATAAGCAGGGAAGACTCAGACAGACTATTCAAACTGAACTTAGTCACTTAGCAACATTGAGAAGTGCACAGGCATGCAATGGAAAAAGAGTTTAGCAAATTCTATACACTTTAAAGCCAAAGTAGTTTTAATGATTCAAGATTACATGAGTAATGACTTAATGCAATAAAGTGTTAATTTTTTCATGTATTCAGGTTGGTAGGTGAGAATTAAAAACTGCTGAGTTAGATAATGCTCATGGTATGGAATGTAATAGATCTATTGTGGAAAATATTTTCACATACAATACTTCCTCATTTATAATGAGGCTGTGTTTTTAAAAATTAGTTTGTGGGATGCTGGTGTTACTGACTGGGCAGAAAATGACAAATAACCTTTGTGCCACACATGAAAGGCTGTATGTTATCTAAGTCTTGCTGCATTCGAGGATGTAGTTAAACTTTATTCCCCCAGATGCCTCTGCTTTCATCACTATAGAACATAATGATCTTGCAATTTTTTTTTCATTTTTTAAAATGTATGTATGGTTCTTTTATGCACCTCCTGCCTTGCAGTGCCAGTTTCTCCAAAACATTTTAGCCTTCCTAAGGTACCTGTCGAGTCATCACTGCACCATTTGCATATTGTCAAAACAATTTTCTGGTGTCCTGCTCATACACTTTGGGTCTGAGAGCGATCTACCCCATCAGGAGGCACTGCAGCTATCCATATCGAGGAACACCTCAGCCAGAAGAATTTGAAGATATTGGTGCATAGATTTCTGAGATTTGAAAATATTGTTCAAAGCTTATTATTTTTCTGTGTGCAGGTAAATCCCATTTACTCCTTGTGACTCCTGATAATGTCTCATAATTACATTAGAATTTGAATATCCCACAAGCAAAAGCCAGGCTCAGACCTTCTCAGGAGCAAGTTTAACATTCCCAGTGAGCACAGTCTTGCAACTATTAACATAGAGAGGGAGCAACACAACAGCATGAAGCAAAGGAAGCTCAGGCAGGACTTGTTGCAACAGGCATCTCTGAAATTTTATCTTCTGTGTAACACAGCTTGACACCACAGTCTTAACTCTACTACCTCACATTTTAAATAATGAACAATTTCTTCAGATCATCCTATCACATGACAACACATTAGCTTTCTTTGTACTTAAGTGACAGTCTCATTAATCATCACCTCAGTGAATAGGTCAACTCCAAATGAATGCACCCTTTCCTGTCTGCCTCTAATCTGCATCAGTAAGACAATGCTTGTTAAAAACCTGCTCTTTCACATTGCACTTCTTCTCTATGTCTCCTTATCTCTCAGTAAAAATCTGTCCTTCTAAGTGCCAGGATGACAGCCAGGCTGAGGTTGGCAGTTGTGCTCTTTTGAAAGCTCAGGGTAGGTCTTGTTTCATGACCCCTTTGATCCCATGCTGCACTGGTATATATAACAGCAGGGAGCAGGGCTGAGTCAACAGGAGGCTGAGGATGTGCTTCTGTCCTAAAATATCATTCAGCCTTGGGGGCCTGTTACCTGGTTTGACTGGATACCTTGTCTGCAATGCAAAGTTACAGCAACACCATGGTGTCAGTTCCTGTACGAGCTAAGGTCACCATGAAGGTTCCACCTTCTCAACCTTTCCTCTCACCTGAGGCATAGTGAACCTCAGATTAAACTCATCATCAATTTCTCTCTCTCTCTCTCGCATCTTTGATATCCATATGTTAGCAACCATATAAGAGGGCATTATCCATTGCAGTTTACTCTTCCATGACCATTAATGTGAATGTAATCTCAATATGTCCAACCTTCTACCCTTTGTTCATGATATATCCTCTCTCTAGTCTCCTGCAGATAACAGCAGCATCGAAATGCCTACTAAGAAGGCAGCCCTTGCAAGACATCTCCTCCTCCACCTCAGAGGAAGGAGCCACAAATTCTTCAGAGGATGCACTGACAAGTCTATCTCCTGCATCCCCTGCCAGCTCAGAGACTGATACCTCGGTGGGTATTTTAGTTAGATTAAATGTGAGCATATCACTGCCACATCTCCACAGCTTATCAAGGGAGAAACACTCAGAGGACTGCAAGAGATCAGGCACTTACTGTGCTCCAGTCAGGAGAGGAGAGTGTTGTTGGGAATTCAGGACTTCATAGAAACACATAAGCATACACAGGAGCAGCAGACAAATTTGTCAGCAGCACAGGGCAAAGTGACACAAAGTTGGCAGGACTGCACCAATACTGTTGGCACCATGCAGCCTCTGGATGCATGCATCTGACCTGCCTCCTGAGACAGATTTGCAGCTGCCATGGAGAGTCAGTGCCTGCTGGATCAAAACACAGACCTGCACTCTATCTCTCAAACCACTGATGCTCAGCGTCTCAATGGCAAGGCAACAGGGCAACAAAGCTGTTATTCCAGGTGTCACTGCCTCATGAAGAGACAGGGTGATACCAGCAGATAACCAGACAGAGAAGCAATCCCACAACAGAACCCCAAGAAGACACTCTAGAGGTAAACAGAAGTTCTACCAGGGTGGTGCCTGCCACCTGCCTGTCCTGTGGGAGGAGATCCAAGGAGGGTGCATTTGCCCCTTAGCAGGAAACACTCAGCCTTCTAGCCACAAATGCTCCTGGGATCTTCTGATCATAACTCCAAGGCCAACAGCCTCTATTGTGGAACAGGATTCCTCCAGCCAAGCTGTGCACGCTGGGACTACACCAACGTGCAGTAAGGGAAAAAGAAGACCATCTTCTGAGGGCATGTAAGTGGCATGTGTAACTTCATGGTACAAATGTTCTCACATATGTAAGTATAAAGTCATCTATTCATCATTTGCTGTGAGAGCAGATATCTGTCGTATTGCAGCAACAGGAAAAGAGGTACAAACCTAGCCATTGTTAGGGCTACATGAGGTTCTATTGTCCAAGGTGTGAACAGACCAGCTCATGCACTATGTGCAGATTATGGGAATGTGGAAAGTGATTGCTCCTTTTGCAATCAGGATGAATCTTTTCAAGGCAGAATACTTTGCTTATGCATCACAGCCATTGGTTTAATTGATTCCAGATGCTGCATGATGTGGTCAAGCATGCTCGGGCCAGGATTTGTACTGTACACTGTAGGTCAACGCTAAATGTTCACATCCAGCATATAGTGCTGACAGATACCTATACAGTACAGCTGAAAGGTATGTGGTAATGCTATTGCCCTTCACAAAGCTCAAAACTGAAAATCCTCCTCCCCGCATAGAACAAAATATTTTTCCAGCCCATTCTAGTTGTGGTGGCAGCTCTCCCTATCAAACCAAACAATAATGTTATGTAGTGTGATATTCTACTGGGGTTTCCATCAATTGGCTTTTGTCAATCTTCAATCAGATGATCACTGCAGCCATTTTAGGTTTAGGAAAAGTCTTAGATAGGACAATCAGATGATGGGAGTTAGAAATGATTGTCTATGCTTGCTACTATTGTAAAATGATGAAAGAGGAGAGCACAGCTTCTCTCTTATCTGACTGCAGTTGCTAAACAATACATGCATTAGACCATATGATACAGGAGCAGAATTAGGCCATTTGGCCGATTGGGTCTGCTCCACCATTCGATCATGGCTGACGTCTTTCCCAACCCCATTCTCCTGCCTTCTCCCCATCACCTGATATCCTGTTATTAATCAAGTACCTATTCATCTCTGTCTTAAAGAAACCCAATGACTTGGCTTCCACAGCCTTCTGCAGCAAAGAGTTCCATGTATTCGCCACTCTCTGGCTGAAGAAATCCCTCCCCATCCTCATGCTGATCTATACTTTTTTTAAAAAAGGGAGATACAGAGGATTCTGGGCAGTTGAGCTGCTGAATTGGGTTTTAGGCTGATGACAATCTTTATGAATGTCTCCAGGAAACCTGTACTGGCTACAGACAAATGCACATTTATCATTTTAGAAAGGAGCAAAAGCAAGTGAATACATTCAAAGCCAATTAGATTTATTGAAAAACTCCATATTTTTAAAAGTAAAACTTTTACATTTGATCATATATATTAAACAAGTAATAGTGCGAAATTACGAACATATTACAAAAGCATTTTGTTTCATGTTTAAATAGGAAAATATTCAAAGACATCAACTTAAAGAATAAAGGGGAGTGGTAAACAAAATCTTGGACACAGTGACTTTCAAAGGCAGGTCTTAAAAGAGAGGAGGCGCAGCTACTATCAATATGATGCAAAACATTATTATACAGCAAGAGAGCTTGAGTTGGGATTTCTAAAAGGACTTCAGTACTGCATTTTTTCTAAGTACTTCCTCTTTAAAATATGATATGGAATTGATTACTTAGAAAACTATAAAATATGTAGGTACTTTTAAGGTCAATTGAAAGAGATTTCTACATGCAACAATCTTCCCTTCGATTTTTCCACAATCCAGTCTAACATAACAATTTAAAATATTAAATTATGAACCATTACAAACAAGTTAGCTTCATCTGGGGACATATTACGCTTCAAACCCACACTAAACAATGTAATACTGAAATAAAGGTTTAATAGTTCTGGTTTCTTTCATGGGGCTTTCTCAGTCGCGGTAAATTTACAGGAAACAAATTATTCACAATTCACATTAATTAACAATCAGAATGATTCAAAATGCTGAAAAAGATTATTAGAAAAAAAGAACTTAATGTATGACCTAAAACAGCACGTAATAGTCAGCATAGTCTTTGCAGCGCACAACACATCTAAATATTTGATGCTGAAGAAATGAATTTAGCTTTCTTACATATTAGCTTTTCTATTCCAACTAAATTATTCATAGCCTTGCAGTCTCGTTTTGTTCTTTATCATATTAACTGCTGGATTTCCTCCCTCAACTTTTCATTATCACCCACTGAATTTGCCATCTGTCCTCTTGTAGTAGGTTTCAGTCACTCATGGAAAGTGCTTTCACTTTTTGTTTAATCAGTTATTTAACAAAATAACAGTTTAAGTAACAGGAGCGATATCGTCTTCTTGTCAAAAATTCTCGATATAATCTGATTGTCTACGCATACAAATTCTATTGCAATCCACCTGATTGCCATTGGTTAATGGATGAGAGTGTTCCTGGCATGTATGTTACTCCCCACAGATCCTGCAGTGATAGGATTAAAAGAAGACATCTCTTCACCAATTACAATAAACTCTGGTGACATCCACAGACTCAAGTGAAAGGGCTGTGGAATCTCAGCCATCAAGCAATTTCAAGACTGAAGAATAAATTGATTTCTGATACAAATGGTATCAAGGGATGTGGGAATATTGCAGAGCAATGGTGTTGAGGTAGATGATAAGCCATCATCTGGAATGGTGTAGTAGACAGGACAGGCTGAATCTCCTGCTCTGATGAAACGTATTTAGCAACAATTACACATCATTAAACAACAACATTTGATGTATGATTATAAAAATATAAACTCAATAAGGAAGTCATTCAGTCTATTATGCATATGCTGGCTTTTTAAAGGGCTACCAATTAGTTCCTCTTAAGTGGTCATGCCCCATAGCTTTCCAAATCCTTTTTATTTAAAGTGCATATCACATTATGTTTTTAGAAAAATTGTCTCCGAATCTGCATTTGCCACAATTTTATACAGTGCTCGCTTCATTAAAAAGTTCTCAACTATCCCCGGGTCTTCTGCCAGTTGTCTTAATTCTGTGATCTTTGGTCACCGTCCCTCCTGACAAAGATGCCTATTCATTTTAACAAATCTCTTCTTTATTTTGAAAATCTCTATTAAATGTGCTCATAACTTTCTTCATTCTAAGCAGAAAATTCCCAGCTCATTCAATCTCTCCACATAAATAAAATCCCTCATCCTTGACTGAACTCCAACAAATTGTCTTCCACCCACTCCAACTATCGCATGCAATGTAATGGCTAATAGTATTTCAAATTGTACATGATAATGTAAAATTTACAGCATTATAATTATGATATGGTGGATCTAGTTTGAAAGCCAGACTTTTTGAATGAATAAATCCTTTCTTCTGATGGAAGCACAAGTCTTAAAAAGCATTTAGGAGTACAGGTATATATAATGTTATTTCCTCTATACAACACCTACAAACCAAATGGTGTAATATTTATCATCTCTCTTTAATTGCCTTCCAGATAATCCAATGAAATTTGCAATTTTAGTTCTCTCAATTCTGTCTGAAATGTTTCCTGGCATACAATCAATAAGCAAATTATTTTAAAAATTCTCGTGACATACCCGGCATTATTATTGTACCTGGGTAGTTTATTTGAGTTTTCTAGGTGCAACTGACATGCATGGGACAAGTCTCCATCTCTCCATTCATGCAAGATCCAACTCTGTTGGATAAGATTCTTTTTCATCTGCTCCAATATCTCCTGATGTGCTCCAGCACATCGAATTTTGCTTTGATAACTGCTTTGAAGCAATTTGCAACATGTGGCTATGTTGAAAGAATATACATAAATGCAAGTGATCATTGGGAGCAGGTACAAAATTAAGTTTTCCAAATATCCACTATTGCATGTAGAATCCTGCAATTTTCTTCCCAGAAGAATCACATATTGTGGGTAGTGTGGCTTATGATTTTCCAAGACATGTTAGCAGCAGAAAAAAGGTATCTCACAAATTTATGCAGTCCCAGAAAGCTTTTTGTGTGAAATACTATGCGTTTTCTCCCTGGCATGTGATCTGTAGCATTTCCTGAATCATTTTCCAGCTCTCACCAACAGTGGAGGCAAGATTAGATTTATTTGAAAATGTCAGACAGTTCATTTCTGACTTGTTCAGCTGATCCAATTTGCTTCATTCCGTTTGTATTTCACTGGACGGAGAGAGATTTATTGCTGGTGCATTTCACATCATATTGAAAGCAGAAAGAATGGCAATACTGCTTTGAGAATGAATCGATAGGTTTACAGGCAAAGTGTGTTCAATATCCCCCCAGAAGCAAACAATGTACAACATAATCCACTATAATATTTGGTTTGGTAATAGAAGTGGAATTGTCTTCTGTTTAAAATTGTTGTTTATTTGCTGAAAAAGATAATGCGCAAAGATGGGGTGGGAAGAAAGAACAGGAAGAAGAAAATAGAAACAGAATAGGTAATTCAGAATCTCCTAGCACTGTTTGTGGAATTTTCCCAGATGACCACTTCTACTACCTTGTGATTGCCATCTCAAACAGTAAAACTAGGTAAGGGTTGCTTGATTTAGTTCATTGCCACAATCCACCTTTGTCTCAAGAAGGAGGTGGATACTTAGCTGAAGCAAAACAATTTGCAGAGCTGTAGAGAAATGATTGAGGATTAGGTAAGCTGCCCTTCCAGAGAATTGACATGGACACAACAGATCTCCCCTCTGTGCTTTAGCTATTTAATGACTTAGAACATAGAACATGACAGCACAGTACAGGCCTTTCAGCCGTCAATGCTGTGCCAACTTTTTATCCTATTCTAATATCAAACTAAGCTACATACCCTTCTTTTTTACTATCATCCATGTGTCTATCCAAGCGTCGCTTAAATATCCCTAATGTATCTGACTCTACTACCACCACTGGCAGTGCATTCCATACATCCACCTCTCTCTGTGTGAAGAATCTACCTCTGACATGTCCCCTAAAAATTAAACCCCCTTGTGTTAGCCATTTCTGCTGGGGAAAGTCTCTGACTATTCATTATATCCATGCCTCTCATCATCTTGTACACCTCTATCAAGTCACTGCTCATTCTTCTTCACTCCAATGAGAAAATCCTCGCTGCCTCAACTTTTCTTCATAAGATATGCCCTCCAGTCCAGGCAGCATCCTGGTAAATCTCCTGTGCACTCTCTCTAAAGCTTCCACATCCTTCCTGCAATGAAGTGACCAGAACTGAACACAATATTTCAAGTGTAATCTAACCAGGGTTCTATAACGCTGCAACATAACTTCGCAGCTCTTATGTCAATAATTATTGCCTTGTGTCAATAAATTTTTCTGAACATTTCTTCTAAATGGCATGGTGCTGAGCATATGATTACAGCCCTTATTCAAGTCTACCCATGAGCAGAAAGGTTTTCTGTTTATTCTAATAATTCATTTCAAAATCATGGAACTCTCAATCAAATCATTCCTTAAACTTCATGGTTCAGGAAAAACATGTCTAGATATGTATTATCTCTTCTTATAATGTGACCCTGAAAGCATGAGAACATTCTGGGGAATCTGTGTTGCAATCTTCCAATGCCAATATATCCTTCGCATGATAATGTACTATGAACTATGCAGTCCTCTAGATGGGATCTAACCAGGGATTTGTGTCACTGTACCAACATCACATTCCTTTTATATACAATTTGACATAAAAAGCTAACATTCTGTTAATCTCATTATTTGTTGTATCTAACTACTATATTTTAGAGATTACATATGTATATACAGACCTCAACATCTCTTTTGACTGGTCCTACCTCTTCGACATTTAATTATTTGGATCTATCTTTTTTGATGTAAAATTCACTACCTTAATCTTACTGGTATTAAAATCTATCTGCTGGTTTTGGTCACCCATTTAATCTATCAATGTCTCCATAATTTTAATGTTCCCATCTGGACTAAGACACTAATCTCAGTGTCTTCTGTAAATTTGAATGTATGACTCTCTATTGCATTATCAATGTCATTAATAAGGGCAATGAATGGTTGATTGATATCTAGCATATAGCTTTATAAGCCATTTACTAGCCATTTACTTTCCCTACTTTTTGTCTTTTGTAAAGGACAATCTCCTCACCAGGCCAAT
The DNA here is from genome assembly GCF_047496795.1 of Chiloscyllium punctatum. Taxonomy (NCBI): domain Eukaryota; kingdom Metazoa; phylum Chordata; class Chondrichthyes; order Orectolobiformes; family Hemiscylliidae; genus Chiloscyllium; species Chiloscyllium punctatum. The sequence goes on along the minus strand of NC_092742.1, from coordinate 72,042,367 downwards.
AATCTGTCTTCAAATCTGGAAGTTTTAACATTTGATCAGTCTCTTCTTCGAAACTTTATTGCTTGTTCTCTATAAGTCCAAACAAAAGAGAAATACTATGAACTATTCTTATGGCAGATATCAAGTGGATAATATAACCAAGAATCAGGCCAAATTATAGAAGACTCATAGAGGAAGTGAAAAAAAAGCATATAAGAGAAGCAACGAGACCTTGTGAGAAGAGACTGTAATCATCATGACATGTTAGTTGCCAGTCTTCAAAAAGTCAAACTAAAACAATAGAATTGAACATAGAACAGTACAGCCCTTCAGTCCTCGAAGTTGTGCTGTCCTTTCATCCCTCTCTAAGATCAGACTAACCTACATACCCTTCATTGTACTAACTTCCATGTGCCTATCCAAGAGTCGCTTAAATATCCCTAATGTATCTGACTTTACTACTACTGCTGGCAGTGCATTCCACACACCCACCACTCTCTGTGTAAAGAACCTACCTCTGACATCTCCCCTAAATCTTCCTCCAATCACCTTAAAATTATGTCCCCTCGTGATAGACATTTCTGCCATTGGAAAAAGTCTGGCTATCTATTTGTTGCACTTTGGAACTAAAGATGAGTTATTTTACCTTCAAAATGTTAACTGATTTCTCTTTCCATAGATACCACCAAACCTGGGTTTTTACAGCACTTTGTCTTTATTTCAAATTTCTGCAATAATTTGCTTTTATTTTACTGCACAGTTAGTAGTTGGGAGAGCATCGAGAATGTAGCACTAATTTAATCTGTCCGATTTAGTTGAATGTGGCGTATTAAAATTAGGCTGATGATTTCTGGAAATATAAAATGAAATGTTGTTAGTTACAGTTTATTATGGATGAAACTAGGTTTTCTCCAATTTTTGTTAAATTTTGAAAACAGTTTTCTCAGTGTTCAGAAATTTTTTAAAAAACCAAGCCAATGCAGTAATCACTGATGACTGTATTAAAGGATGTAATATTCATTTTTTTTCTGATGCAGCTCAGAAATTTTAATATACCTCCCACTACCTAATCATTACTTCAGAATTATTTTCCTTTTCCTGTGATTTTCAGCATCTTTTATGAAGTGTTCAATCTCGAGAACACAATTGTACAAATGGTTCATCCCCTTTCATCTTTCAGCTCACTTTTATACTACAGCTTTTTCAAACCCTACTTCCCATCAGTAATGTTCTTTTTGCAAGTTAATTGCAAAAGATAGAAGCAATTGCAATCCATTCTTTCCAACTGGTGAGACAGAAGCAATAGTAGCAAAATATTACATGGTGTATCCAAATTTTAAAAACCTAAAACTCATCTCATTGTGTGGGAGATGGGAATTATTGGTACCTTTTCCCAGTTAGTTAGAAGGGGTATATAGCTAATGTACAAGTTTATTATGTCATTTTATGAAGAATGTGAAATACTATACAGCACCAGTTCTTAAGTACTGAATTTCAATTTTGAATAAAAATTCTCTGCAATATCTGTTACATCAAACAGCAAATCCTTTTGAGGGGTAGATTGTTATAATTAATCTTGGATCTCATTGTCATGACTGTACTGTAGACAATTTGATAATAGAACCCATACAATTTAAATTAAAATCTTTTGACCTCCTAGGTGGCAACAGCGGATATAAATCTGCGAGTGAAGCCTAAACATGTCTACTCATAATGCAAACAGCAACCAACCAATTCTGCAGCATTAATTGGAAATTAACAGAAATGGTGTAACACTCCATTCAGTTGGAAATGAAAGCACACATCTCCAGAGTCAATAAACACAAATACAGGGAGACTTTTTTTTTCTGATCCCTTAGATTTTAGGACATTTCTAAATACATTTTGAAATTTAAATACAGATTTTATAACAGTACTATTATTTACGCCAAGCATTGGTTGTATTCTTCCATTCTGGTCAGTTTTTCTCCCTTTTTAAAAACCCATCTTGTGTTAATTAAACTATTTCTTCCAACAGTGCCATTCCCGGGGAATTGACTGCTCAACCTCCAGCTTCTAGGAATCATGGTAAAATAACTATATTGATTTAACAATGGATGGGCTTAGGTCAACAACAAATTTACTATTTCATACTGCAGTATTATCACTAAAGTGATATAATAACCTTGTATATAAGCTATATACCACTTCAAAAGGTACCAATAATTCCCATTTCACACACTGTGGGATGAGTCTTAGTCAAATTAAAGGTAAGGGTTAATTTTGTCAACTTTCAGGAAGGGTTGCTCAACAGGGGGCCAAGCAGGTTGATCATGCTCTCATCCGAAACTCACCTCACTACCCACTATCACACCTCCATGGCACCCATCTTGCCCAATGCTAGCTGGATTCCTCCGTGCATCCACAACTGGAATATCCTGGAATAGAGCGGCATACCTGGCAACTGCACCATCTTAAAAAGGCTGTTGTGCACTGGGACAAACGATGTCAGTCCAGAGCTGCCCTATAGGATTCCTAACTACTTTGCTTCAGATTTGGAAGATTAGGGAATAGTGGTGCCCTGCTTTGCAGACTTCACAGGAATTAATAAGGCTAGAAGTTAGTAAATCCTTGTTTCCTTCATCCCAGAGTGTTGAAAAGAGTAGCAACAGAGATAATTGATGCATTGGTGATTACTCTCCAAAATTCTATAAATTCTAGAATGATTTCTGCAGGTAGCAAAGCACACTTCACTATTTGCGAAGGGGGCAGGAGAGAAAACAAGGAATTACAGACCTGTTAGTCTGATATCAGTAAAAAGAAAAATGCTAAAATCCTGGTTGATAATGATATAGTTACTATAAATTGGTGATGTGTAATACAGCTTGATAAGCTTGCAGTTTTTGAAGATATTATGAACAAAATTGATAATTGAAAACTGATGGATTTAGATTTTCAGAAGGTATTTGATAAAGTACTCCCAAAGAGGCTAGCTAGAAAATTGATGTATTCACAATAGGAAGTAATGTACCGGCCTGGAATAATGATTGGCTAATAGACAGGAAACACAGAGTTAAAATTCTGACTCTGGCAGTTTGGGACTGAAGGGGTGCCTTAAGGATCAGTACTTGGTCCCCAGCTGTTTACAATATATGTTAACGATTTGGACGTGATGACCAAAGAGTGTTTATGGCACAGTGTAGGGTATCTACATCTGAGTCAGGAGGCCAGGTTCAAGACCTTCCCACTCCAGAGCTGTGTAGTAACATCTCTGAACATGTTGATTAGAAAATGTCTGGAGGGGGGAACCAAATCTATTGTTTCCAAATTTGTAGAAGATGCAAAGCAGGTGCGAATACATGCTGTAAAGAAGATGTAAAGTATTTTCAGGAGGATGTGGATAGACTTAGTGAATGGGTAAGAAAATGGCAGACGGACAGTTGTGAGGTTATCCATCTTAGTGGGAGGAAAGATTAAAGATTGGAAAGTGCAAATGTAGAAAAGGATTTAGATGTTTTTGTTGATAACATCACTGAAAGTTAACATGCAAGTACAACAAACTATTGGGAAGGCTAATGGAATATTTGCCTTTATTTCAAAAGGATTTGGGTATAGGAGTACTGAAGCATTACTTAAAATGTATAAAACTGTATGCAGTTTTGATCCCTTTATCACAGAAAAGATATTATTGCCAGAGAGGCAGTGCAATGAGGGTTCAACAGGCATCTTCCTGAGATGGTGAGACTATCCAACAAAGGGAGGTTGGAGAGACTGTTCCTGTATTTTCTAGAGTTTCCAAAAGTGAGAGGTGATCTCACTGGAACTTACAAAATACTTAAAGTGATAAGCAGGGTAGATGCAAGTAAGATGTTTCCTCTGGTTGAGGAATCTAGAATCAGAGGCTATAATCTTAAGCTGAGGGAGATGCCTTTTAGGTCTGAGATAAGAATCTTTTTTCACTCAGGGGTTGTAAAACTTGAATTCTCTACCATAGAGGGTTTTTAAAACTCCCTTTTGAGTAATGCAGATACTGACAGTGATTTGGATGTGAACATAGGAGGTATAGTTAGTAGGTTTGCAGATGACACCAAAATTGGAGGTGTAGTGGACAGCAAAGATCGTTACCACAAACTACAACAGGATCTTGATCAAATGGGCTGCTGGGTGGCAGATGGAGTTTAATTTAGGTAAATGTGACATGTTACATAGTGGGAAAGCAAATCAGAGCAGGACTTACATACTTAATGATAAGGTTTGAGGGAATGTTGCTGAACAAAGAGACCTTGGAGTGCAGGTTCATGTTTCCTTGCAAGTAGAGTCGCACGTAGATGGGATACTGAAGGCATTCGGTATGATTTATTTTATTGGTCAGAGCATTGAGTACAGGAGTTGGGAGGTCATGTTGCAGCTATACAGGACATTGGTTAGGCCACTTTTTGAATATTGAGTGTGATTCTGGTCTCCTTCCTATCAGAAGGATGTTGTGAAACTTGAAAGTGTTCAGAAAAGATTTACAACAATGTTGCCAGGGTTGGAGGATTTGAGCTCAATTAGGGGCTGTTTTCCCTGGAGTGTCGGAGGCTGAGGGGTGACCTTATAGAGGTTTATAAAATCATGACGAGCATGGATAGGATAGACAGACGTTTTTTTTCCTGGGGTGGGGGAGCCGAGAATTAGAGGCCATAGGTTCAGGGTGAGAGGGGAAAGATATAAAAGAGACCTAAGGGGCAACTTTTTCATGCAGAGGGTGGTGCATGTTTGGAATGAGCTGCCAGAGGAAATGGTGAAGATTGGTATAATTACCAGCATTTAAAATGCATCTGGATTGGTATATGAATAGGAATGCCTTTAGAGGGATATGGGCCAAGTGCTGGCAAATAGGACTAGATTAGGTTAGGATATGTGATCGACATGGATGAGTTGGACCGAAGGGTTTGTTTCCTTGCTGTATATCTCTATGACTCCATGACAGATTTCGATTACCAGTGGTATGCAGGTTATGAAAATGGGGTGGGAAGTGCAGTGGTGGATGTAAAAGGCATTGGAGTGTTCAATTGGTCATGATAATATTGAATGATGGGGCAGGCTTGATGGCTGAATGCGCAAATCACTCTTCCAATATTCTCATCCTAAATAGCATTCTATGTAATAAATATTTAATACGTCTGTATTTTGAATAGTAGCAAATTCAAAAGGTTATAATGATTTAATTAAGCAAAATAATATCATGGCAGCATACAGAAAATGTGCTGTAGCAACATACCAAAGTTTCTTTGAAATCCCTTCCCAATTCACCGAATTCTACAAACTTCGCACACAACCACTTGCCTGTTCTCCTGCAAGTGATACACTATCCTGTTTTGGAAGTGTATCATCAGTCCTTCATAGTCAGACTGGGTCAGAATCCAGGAACTCCTTCCCAATTAACATGGTAAGTGTACCTTCATCTAATGGACTGCAGTGGTTAAGATGGAAGATTAATGATGGGTAATAAATGCTAGTTTTGTCAGCAACGCGCACACATCATGAATGAATAATTGAATGAATAATTAAATGAATAAACAAATAAACAAATTATGATGAAGATTTCAGCTATATCTGTTTGGAAATGTTTTAACATGATTATAAAGAATCAGTTGTATTTATGAATCGGTAATGGCTGTATTGCTTTCTAGATTTGCATAGATATACTTCAAGGCACAATGTCCTCAGCTTGCTAAACAGCAACCCCATTTTCTATGTAATAATTGCACATTAGCCTTACTAAAATCAGAGTGTAACATCCCTATAATGTCGAGGCCAATTAGAGTATTATGTTAAAAAATTAGGGAAAGAAATTGTTGCCAACAATAGAATAAAAACATCTTTCACAAGGTTCATTCGAGGCTGAAAGACAAAGAGCATCAAAACTGCAACAACAAACAAAAAAACTTTTTTTAAGGCTTATTAATGTCTCTAGTAGGATTGAAGAGAAATTCTCTACAAGTTGTTCTATATCCTCAAGGTGTAAAGCTAATCAACTTTTCTTTCAGGCCGCTCTGAGAATGCAAGAATTGCAGTGATATTTTCAGCACTTTTTCAGTAGATGGGTACTAAAGTGGGAGTAGACTGTTTGAAACTCCATGCTCTTTGCTGTACTCATATCATTCAGTAAATTGTTTCCCCTCTACTCAACAACCTTCCAACTGCAGCATTACAAAAATTGAGAAATGAGCAAACTGCACAATTAAACTTGGAATCCCACCTCCTCTATTGTGTACTCGTGTTCTGAGGTGGTGATTCAGCATTACCTTATTCGGAGATCAGTGATTGTGCGGTGATAGTGGTGAAGCAGGATAACATCTATTGGATATGATCTATTACCACCTTTGGGATTGCTGAATGGTTTCACTGCTGGTAGCAATATCTATTGTTGTGACTCACTGTGGTAGTGCGCTGGAAATCAAGTTCCCGCCATTCCTGGAATCATCACAAATGTGAAATAATTTAATTGAACCATCAAAAGTTCTAACCTTACCTAACTGACAAACCCAGGTTAAAAGTAAACACTCATCAGATTTCTGTACTTAATAAGAAAGCAACTATTTATAGCAAAAAAAAACTATTTGCAATCGGTTAGAAGCAAACATAAATTGTGAACATATAATCTCTAAAAGACTTAAACTCTACCCCTTCTTGAAAGCAGAAGATCCCACACACATTCTTTGTTAGGTCACAGACACCAATGAGATGTTTTTCTTCAGTTTCCTGCATATCCCTTTCAACTTTGTGAGATTACGGGGTTGTGAACACATGGATTCTCAGCCTTTCATTTGATAATTGAAGATTCATCCCACAATGTCTCTGAAATTGTTTTTTTTTCCCAGTTTTCCTTTCAGGAAGGGAATTTTCAAAAGAAAAGCTGCTAGGAATGTTCTTTTCTATCTCTACTCTTAGAGGGGAGAGTGAGAGAGATATTTTCTCCTTCAAAGGCTGCATGTTTCTGCGGTATTTTCCAAACACAAAGCTGTAGTCACATGGTTAGGAACTAATCAAGACATTACGATGCTGCATATTCTTGAACACACACACACACACTCCCACGCACAGTTATGGCTGTGAACAAAAATGCTGTCACTGGGCAAAACTGGGCCTCTGTACTCATGCATGCATGGACACCCACACACAAGTGAGGTATCTAATAGCTTTATTGCTTAAATAAGACCACCTTATGCATGCAATACACAATAGCTTCCTGTAACTCCCTGTTTTAAAACTGCAACATCATCGTCCGCAGTTCCTTGGTTTAAAGCAGTAGCTTTTCCTATTTTTAAATTCACATCCAACAGAAAAATGGTCCTTACATACATCTGTTATAACTTAATCTGAGCAGCAAATATATAGAAATAATTGATCCATTTTAGCAGTGACCCAGCTCCAAGCAAAATACAAACTCTCAAATTCTGTCACTCGTAGTAATATCTACATGATCCTTTTTTCACAGAATCATGTCATCCCTACAGATTGGAAGCAGGCCCTTTGGCCCATGGAGTCCACACTGACCATGGGAAAAGCTAGAATGGGATTATTTGGCGCTGACCTTTTGGCGCCGATCATTTGGCCCTGCCGTTTTGGCACTGAGCTGTTTTAGCGCCAATTCAGAATAAAAAAGAGTCATGTAGAGCCCATAAAAAATTCATTTTCATTCCATTGTAAGAAATAAATCTAATTTTTTTTATTCACTATTTTTAACCTATTCATTATAAAAACGAATTTCTACATTTTGCTACATTTATCAAACACATATAGATAACCATTGTGTGAAAATATTAGTTTGTCTCTCTTACTTAGAATGTTTTCAGCCATTTCTGGTATGGGCTCTACAAGAAAATAGAAAGAAAATTGTATTACAGCTTTCCAATGTGAAGACAGAAGGGCTTAAGTATCATCAAGGCAGTAGATGACTATTAACAATTGTTAAATAGAGTCACAGAGTCATAGAGATGTACAACATGGAAACAGACCCTTCGGTCCAACCCGTCCATGCCGACCAGATATCCCAACCTAATCTAGTCCCACCTGCCAGCACTCGGCCCATATCCCTCCAAACCCTTCCTATTCATATACCCATCCAAATGCCTCTTAAATGTTGCAATTATACCAGCCTCCACCACATCCTTTGGCAGCTCATTCCATACACGTACCACCCTCTGCATGAAAAAGTTGCCTCTTAGGTCTCTTTTATATCTTTCCCCTCTCACCCTAAACCTATGCCCTCTAGTTCTGGACTCCCCAACCTCAGAGAAAAGACTTTGCCTATTTATCCTATCCATGACCCTCATAATTTTGTAAACCTCTATAAGGTCATCCCTCAGCCTCCGACGCTCCAGGGAAAACAGCCCCAGCCTGTTCAGCCTCTCCCTGTAGCTCAGATCCTCCAACCCTGGCAACATCCTTGTAAATCTTTTCTGAACCCGTTCAAGTTTTACAACATCTTTCCGATAGGAAGAGGACCAGAATTGCACACAATATTCCAACAGTGGCCTAACCAATGTCCTGTACAGCCGCAACATGACCTTCCAACTCCTGTACTCAATACTCTGACCAATAAAGGAAAGCATACCAAACGCCTTCTTCACTAACCTGTCTACCTGCAGAAAATGATTACAAAACGAGATTTGAATCTACAGCGAGTTATTACAGCTTTGACTATCAACTCTTGCTAGTTGTGAAAATTACATCGAGTCGTTAGTCATCCTCTCTTCTTTTCCCAAACAAGACTTTATTTTTATTTTGAATTGGTGCCAAAACAGCTCAGCGCCAAAGTAATGAGCCCCAAAACAGTTTAGAGCCAAAACAGCAGGGCCAAATGATCAGTGCCAAAAGGGCGGCACCAAAACGTACCCGACCCAGAAAAAGCATCCCACTCAGACCATGTCTCCGTAGCCCTACATTTTGCATTGGAAATCCATCCAACCTACATAGCCCTGGACACTACAGGGCAATTTAGCATGGCCAATCCACCTAACCTGCATATCTTTGCACTATGAGAGAAAACCAGAACAACCAATGGAAACCCACAGAGAAGTGGGAAGAACATGCAAACTCCACACGGTCAATCGAAGGTAGAATCGAATGCAGGTTCCTGGTGCTGTGAGGCAGCAGTGTTAACCACTGAGCCACTGTGCCACCCTGGACATTTTTGGTTAGGACGTTTAAATTAAAATCACAAAGAACAATTCAGAGAAAGCAACAACACAATGGGATGAAATAGTTCCATGTGCAAGTTCATTTGCTGGATTCTAGGGTCTTTAAAAGCAGTCGCTGTGGTATAATACAGAGTGGGTCCTTTGCAATTCTTTGTTTCTGGGATTCATGCATTTTTCTGTAACAATGATTTTCACCAATGTAGAATTTCACCAGTCGTCCTGCGTGCCATTCCATTGTGTGCAATTTCATGGAGTCAGGTCAATTTCTCACGAATGTGGGTTCATGTCCCCTCAGAAGAGTGGTTAACTACAGTAAAGGTTCTGAATCTAGACTTATGTATGTTTGAAAAATGTTACCAAATGTCTCCTGCATCTCACTCAGGGTGCAAAATGCACAGAACCAATAAATTAGATAATAATCATGGCAAGTTCAGAAATGTTGATAGAAAGAATCAATCAGAAATCAGCTTTGAAAAAGACTACTGCTCTGACAATCCTACTAAAGTGATCCTCAGACAGATCAATTATAGTATCAACAACAGAAGCTCCACACTGCTGGAACTGTATCAACAACAAAAACAATCTCCAGAAGTCCTCATTATGAATGTTTGACTGAATTTCAAGACTCACTGATTAGATTAGATTCCCTACAGTGTGGAAATAGGCCCTTCGGCCCAACAACTCCACACCGACCCACCGAAGAGTAACCCACCCAGACCCATTTCACTCTGACTAATGCACCTAACACTATGGACAATTTAGCATGGCCAATTCACCTGAACTGCACATCTTTGGACTGTGGGAGGAAAGCAGGGCATCCGGAGGAAACCCACGCAGACACGGGGAGGCTGGATTCGAACCTGGGACCCTGATACTGGGAGGCAGCAGTGCTAACCACTGAGCCACCATATGGATTAAATTAGCAGGGATTTGTTTTGGCAGACAGAAATTTTAATTGATTGATATTCCTGAGATTACAATAATGTACAGGTTGATTCTGCTCAACATCATTGTCATAGAGTCCATACAGTGTGGAGGCAGGCCATTCTGCCCATCAAATCCACATCGACCCTTCAAACAACATTCCACCGAGACCTATCCCCCACTCTATCCCTGTAACCCTGCATTTACCGTAGCTAGCCCACCTAGCCTGCACATCCCTGTGCACTGTGGGCAATTTAGCATGGCCAATCCACCTAACCTGCACATCTTTGGACACTAGGAGGAAATCCGTGCAGATACAGGGAGAATGTGTAAACTCCACACAGATAGACAGTCCAGAGGGTGGTGCTGGAAAAGCACAGTAGGTCAGGCAGCATCTGAGGAGCAGGAGAATCAACATTTCAGGCAAAAGCCCTTCATCATGAATGAGGCTTGTGAGCCAAGAGGGTGGAGAGATAAATGGGAGGGGGTGGGGTTGGGGGAAGGTAGCTGAGAGTGTGATGGATAGATGAAGGTGGGGGTAATGGTCATAGATTGGAGAGGAGGGTGAAGCAAATAGGCGGGAAAGACAATGGACAGGTGGGACAGGTCATGAGGCAGACAGTTGCCTGAGGCTAGAATCAAACCTAGATTCTAGATTGCTGGCACTGTGAGGCAATAGTGCTAGCCACTGTCCTGCCTGCTATGCTTAGTTGGATAAAATTAACAGTTGTGAAGGAAACAAAGCTTCTGTCATTGATGTTATAATAGCATCTTTTTAATTTGAAAACAGATTCCAGAATGGCCTTTTTTTTCCCAATTCAACATTTCAATTTTTAAAAAAAGCTCATTCACAAGATGCGAGTGTTGCTGACTAGTCCATCTTTTATTACCCTAATTGCCAAGAGGATGCTATGGGTCTAAAGTCATATATAGGTCAGACCGGGTAAGGAGGGGGTTAGTGAATCAGATGGGTTTTTTCTAACAATTGACTGCGATTATCATTAGACTCCTAATTCCACCATCCATTGAGGCAGGATCTGAACCTGGGTCACCAAATCTTTAGATTAATAATGTAGTAATAATAACACGAGTCCATTACATCCCCTTGGCCAAAACTTGTCATTATTAGGAGATACGAAGTAACTGGACATGGCGATGGATGGCAGATTGAAGACTAACAAATAACAGCCTTTAATGCAAACTGGGACAAACTCCCTGAGAATGAAGGCGGGCTTGAAACCTGCCCACCATGACAATCATTCAATTCTAGCCAAACCTGACCTCTTTCCAAGCTTAGTAGACCTGGCTTAATCCCACACTTATCTTCGCAGAGTGAAAACAGTGCACAGGTCTGCTGAGCTGGTTTAAAATTGACAAGGAGGAGATAATGGACAAGTTCTTGTTACTTATTGTTTTCATGACATTGAGACCAGATGAAATACTTTGAAGAATTTTAAAAGAAGTGAGAGTGGAAATTACAGAGGTGCTGGCAATTATCTCGCTCTGAATTCGGATGTGGTGTAGAATTGCAAATATTATGCCCTTGTTCGAAAAGGATTGTAAGATCAGCCCAGTAAATACAGACCCATGAGTTTAACCTTGTTGTGGGGAAATGACTAGAAACAATTATTTGAGATAAAATTAATAGTCACAAGGAATAACATGGACAGATTCAGAAGAATCTGTAGGGATTTCTTAAGGGAAAATAATTTCTAGTAAATTTGATTGAATTCTTTGAACTCTTTGAATTCTTTGAACTTTGAATTCTTTGAGAGGATTGATGAGAGCGAGCTTGATGATGTGGTGTATATGGACTTCTAAGATGTGTTTGATACAGTGCCATACAATAGACTGGAGAGGAACATTATAGATCATGGAATAGAAGGGATACAGAACTGGCTGAAAGCAGAATAATGATTAATGGGTATTTTCCAGGCTGGAACGAGGTTTGCAATGAAGCTCTTGAGGCTTCAGTACAGTGTCCCTTGCATTTCCTGATGAATGTAAGTTTGTGTGTAAGTGATGGCACATGACTTGAGAGAACTAGGAACTGTGAGGAGGACAGTGGAGAACTTCAAAAAGACATTGATATTTTGATGGACTGGATGAACAGGTGGCAGATGAAGTTTAATGCAAAGATATATTTTGGTATTAAGACAGACAGTATAAAACAAAAGGTACTGTTCTAAAGAGTGGGCAAGATCAAAGAGACCTGGATGTGTCTGTACATAAGCTGTTAAAAGTTGCTGAACAGGTGGGGGCGGGGGGCATGGTTAATAAAGCACACAGTATTCTAGGCTTCATTAGTAGGGGCATATAGCTGAAGACTAGGAATGTTACAATAAATTTATATAACACACTAGTTAGATCTCAGTTTGAGCATTGTGTACAGTTCTGGGTACCACACTCTAAGAAGGATGCACATGCATGGGAGAGAGTGCAGAAGAGATTTCTAAGAATGGTTTCAAGCGTGATTCACTTCAGTTATGAGGAAATGTTGGAGAAGTTAGAATTGTTTTCCTGGGTGAGGAGAAGGCTGAAAGGAGATTTGATTGAAGTTTTCAAATCATAAGGGTCTGGACAGACTAGATAGAGAGAAACTCGTCCTGCTCATATACAGATTAAGATGCAGAGGACATAGTTTCAAACTGTTTTTTAAAAGAAGCAAATATGACGTGAGGAAAGTCTTTCTCAAACTGTGAATAGTTAATTTCTGGAATGTACCAAGTATAGTGGAAGCAGGAGCAACTGAGGACTCAAGAGCGCATTCAATAATTGATTAAAAAGAAGCAATGAGTAAGGTTACAGGGAAAGTGTGGGCAATTGTCACAAATTTAAAATGCTCAGACACCAAATGGCCTTCTTCAGGACCATAACCACTCTGTGATTCAGTGGAGTTCAAGTGTCCCAACTCAGTGGTAAAAATGCAGCCCGTAGCAACCTTAAAGATAGCCATGCTATAGATCTGTACAATGATTGGTTGGGAAGAACTGCTTAGCTTCCGAGTCAAACTAAGCCACAGGATTGATTTTCAGTTGGGAAAAGGTCTTCAACTCAAAGACTTCTGTACCATGAATCAATAATGAATCAGCCAAGAGATTTCCCAGAACAAATTATGTTTCAGTTCTGATTCATGGAATGCTGATATATCTTAATCTAAAATCATAAAGTTAGCAATGGAAATAAAGAAAACACAAATGTCAAAAGGAAATCCTTGTTCAGTAGAAAGGCATTCCTAACTAACAACCTCAAAGCTGCCATCACAATATAGCTTTAACATCTATTTAAAATATTCAGATGTGGATTTGTACAAAAAGCATCAGTGTAACAAGGAATTGTGCACTATGCAAATTCATCAGCACAGTGAGTTGCACTAGAGGTTCTCTTTTGATGTCCAGAAATATCAGGTTCCCCAGGTATTCAAGAAAATAGATCTAAAGAGCAAAATAGAGGAATGTTCTCCATCAGATTTTTTTTATTTGAAAAGCAGTGTTAATTAAAAATTACAAGGGTTCTGCATATTATTTTGGCTGAACGCCAATCTCCAAGACCCCAAAGTGTGTAAAACAGAAGCCGAAAGGGAAGCAGAAGGAAGAACTGAACAAACTCCAGAGATAATACAAAGGCAGCACCAAAAAAAGCGTTTTTTTTTAAAGTGAGAGTTAAGAAACACGTAAAGATTGGAAGACTGGGGAGCAAAACAAGAAAAGACCTATACTTATTTCTATAAAATATATTATTGGGAGCAAATTGCACATTAATTACCCAATAATTTGAAGAAGTTTGACTATGTGTTTTTTTTTAAATATGGGATTTTTTAAATGTTTGCAAAAGGCTACACTTCAAGCTTAGTATTGATGGTAAACATGGGGATCAATCTTAAGAATGGATAAGGAATTAGACATTTTCTAATCAACTATTTCAGTAATATTAGTACAGACCTCTGGAGCAGTTGATAGGTGAACCCAGGCCTCTTCGTTGAGGGTAAGGTGAAGATTGGAAAATTGGTACAACTTACATCTGTTAGATTAGCGTTCCTGCACAAGCTGAACATTCATTAAAATCTGTTCCTCACTTAGAGTGATCTGGACTCAGACGTTCTTTGCAAGTTCCTCAAATCTGAACATGAGGGTGACGAGAAGATCAAGTTAGCAAAAACCAAAACAGGTACATTCAAATGACTGGACATCAAAACATAAATAACAAGATTTACATGGTATTAATAGTGCTGAAATAGCAAACAATCAAATTGAAAAATCTAACGGTCTTGCCAGACTCTTGGTTCAACAGAGCAAATAGAATTTCAATCCAAATAACCAATACAAGTCAGAGGGAAATAATTGTTAAATCACACAGTAGGCTGGACATACCACAACTAGAGAACAGTGTGTAATTCCTGTCACTAAGACACAGAGAATCCTGGAGACAATACAGAAAAGGACTAGGATAGCTTCACAGCTCTTCTTATGAAAGATAAATCTGGACCTTTTCAAGGTAAGACTGAGGGAAGTGTGGAGAGCCATTTTCAGGTAAGTCTCTCTACAATAGCCTCTCAGTTTGAGGGTTAAATGTCGAACATGTTTACTTTGACTAATTTCAAAAAATAAGATGATGGAGACCTGAAGTAGTAAACAGTGAATTTCAGATTTAAAGAAAGAAACTGCTCTGCAAAATAGAATTTCTTCTTGGAGGCTGACTGGTCAAGTGTACTGGTCAACTGCTCAATCCAGCCACAAAGAGGCCCTTGTAATTTTGTGGAACTGGCTCAGTTAAATTTACTAGTCATTTAACACTGAAATTTCAGACAAGGCTCTCAATTGTGAAGGTTTCTTAATTACCCCCCCTTGATAATTAGAGATCCTGGATAGCAACGTCCCAGAGGCACAGTCCTACTTGTTTAGAAGGCCTCAGCTGTATTGCATGGACTCCAAGCATTTCATAGCAAAGGGAGGGTCCTCTTGTCACACTGTTCTGGTGTCTCTCCCCCTCGATAGGGAATCCTGGATTCCAGTCCCACCTACTCCAGAAGTATGTCATAACATCCGTGAACACATTGATTAGGAAAATAGGCTGAATGTTTTAAAATCATAATAACTGGAGTCCCAGTAATATGGTAACATTGATTTCCTTGTTTAAAAGGGACTGTCTCTTTCAAAATGGAGGGATCTGCATTGTTGAGGATAATGAGGTCGGAAAATAGCAAATTGATTTTGAAGCCACTACAACCCCCACTAAAAATAACCTATAAGAGGATTAACACAACGTGACAGTGGGCATGGCTGAGTATGGAAAAAAGAGAGTCCTTCACACCTGTCTTTACCCAACGAAGATCGTTGTTAAAGGCAGATTATTATTAAAGAGGGAGCAGTGGTAACACTGGGATAGTCAAAAATTAATAAAGCAGAGTGATGAGAGAGAGATTGGCTCTAATTGATAAGTCACCAGCACCAGATCAGATGCTAGTGAGGATACTAAGGGACTAAAGGTATAGGTTAAGGAGACACTGGCTTTAATATCTTAAGAGGGGAGTTGCCAGAAGACCAGAGAATTACAAAATCTTTCATTCTAGTTCAAAAAAAATGTAAAGATACATTAAGCAATAACTGGCTAGTTTAACTTCTGTGGTGCAATGCCTTTAGCAATAATATGATATAAAGTAACCCTACTTGGACAAATGTAGATCAGTTATGGAAAATCAGCATGGACCTGTTAGGGAAAAATGAAATTTTGTGACCAGTTAAGAAGGATTATTTGACTTGCCACTTTTAAAATTCCCTTTCAGGTCAGTCACAACAAGTGTTCTTTTAATTTATTTTTAGCACATAGCTATTACACTTCAATTAAAGAATAGTGGAGGTCCTAAGTAAGGTGTCAATTCCAATGTTTCTTGAGGAAAAGATAGAATAATTTTATTACCTAATAACCTCAAGAAAAATGCATGATAAAATGTGACATACACACACACACACACACACACACACACGTGTACAGATGAGAAATTGATAAAAAGGAGAATGTATCTGACACAAACATGAAGAATAAAAACTAGCCACCAAGATACATGAACATCTAGCTACAAAAAGACATGACCCACTCTCACTTGTATTGTTACATACAGGTGAGGAAGGACACGACTTCGACTGGGACAACACATCCATCCTGGGACAAGTCAAACAAAGACACACATGAGAATTCCTAGAAGTATGGCATTCCAACCGGAACTCTGTCAACAAACACATTGACTTGGATCCCATTTTCCACCCCCTGAGAAAAAGAACAGGAAGTGACTTCACCACCGGAAATGACATCGCCAGTCTGAGGAAACCTAAACACATAAACAGAAAGCGGCCATGCCATCAAAGCTTCATTTGGAGGTTCACTGATGATGTGACCTACCATGGTGATGAAACATCTGAAAACAAACCTTCCAGCTCAGTGAGGAAACTTACATCCAGAACCTCAACCTGAGCTACAAATCTTCTCAAAACTCACTAGGAACTACCCATTTTAATGACCTTAGAATTTTTAAGATGTTAATTGTTAGTCATTTAACAGTGATAAGTTTATAGTTATTTCTAGTTCTTGGTGAATGGTTATTTCTACAATTTGCTTTTTCATTAGGTCTTTCAGGATAATGAAGAAAACAGGGAAGCACAAGCAAATCTTTCAGGTTCTCATATAATGAGTCCATCATTCTTTGTCCCTACTCTGTTGTGCTGAGCAGCTACTGAAATACAGTTTGTTTTTATATTCCCAAGTATGCCTTCATTGACTTTGCGAACAAACAAACTGGCAAATGAACCTTTCATCTCCAAATGTGTGAACTTATCATAGAAGTATGGGTTGAAACAGGAGATGCCAATTTCATATTTTTCTGCTAGGCCAGCCTTGACCTGTGGTCAGATGGCATCATGCTTACATGTAAAGAGACCATAATTTGAATTACAATTTATCCAAGCAGGTTTAACTGGTCTGTGATTTTATAAGCTTTTATGATTTAGACATAAAAGCTCAATGACACATTGTGGAATCTCTGTATTTGTGAAAACTCTCAAGTTCTTTAACTAAAGGCATGTCCTGAATATTTTTAGAGGCTGAAGAAGAGAAGACCAAAGTTATACAATTTCAAGAGGAGAAAGGATGGTGATAAGTTATTTAATCCCTATTCTGGCAGGAGAGTTACTGGTTTGAAAAAAAATGTCAATTATTTGTCAGACAGCTTTACATTGCGGTGCTCCACTTTGTGGTGGCATGGCTCATAAACACATGTTTTTGAAAACCATTTCAGTCCATGAAAGGTCACAGTTATTGAAAGTCAGCTGATAGATGTTAAAATTTGATGGTTCATTTTTATCAATATCATAGCAAAGTTTAACTTACTTTCTTAGACTTTTTGATAAAGTAGCAGAGAGGGTATAGTTAAACTGGAACTTCAAAAGGCATTCAATGATGTGCCACATAGTAGACTTGTCAGGTAATCTGATGAAGCATAACCAGCTGATGAAGCATAACCACCTGATGAAGGAACGGCACTCCAAAAGCTAGTGCTTCCAAATAAACCTGTTGGACCAAAACCTGGTACTGAGTGATTTTTAAAATTACATATAGAATTTCACAGGAAATATGGCACAGAATAAGACCATTTGACCCACCTTGGAGTGTATATACATCCTCTTACATACGCTCAACAGAATCTACTATTGTACTCATGAGCTTCTTTCTCCCACAAATGCTTGTCTGGCTTCAAAATATTTGTATGTATATTAATTGTTTCAACCATTCTCTGTGGCAAGATATCTCATATTCTCACCCCTTGCATAAAAGAAGTCCTTATGAATTTCAGAGTTGGGTTTCTTCTTGACTGCCTTATACTGATGATCTCTAATGAAGAGCTCAAGAAATTACACGTACAATAACAACAAGGATATACATTTCCCTTAGTGACTAAAGTCAGAATAGTGATGAACAGTTGTTTTCTGCACTGGTAGGAGATATATAATGGCTTTCCTTGATTTCTACCAATGACCTAGAATTGCTAATGCAGGACATAAGTTCAAACTTTACAGACAACAATACTTGGAAGCACTGTGAATGGCGAGGAGGATCGTGAAAAACTTCAAAAAAGACATAGACAGCCTGGTAGAATAAGTGGATAGGAATCCAGAAGTGATACAGTTTTTGAAGAATGAGGAGAGGTAGATAGTATAAAGTATACAATTATAGAATTGTTACATTACTTATCCAAAGTTATCCATTAGTTATCCAAAGAGCAATCACTGAGCGTCATTTCTTTCCCCCACAATTCTAAAGGGGAATGCAAGGGCAGAGGGATCTGGGTGTATGTATGTATGTATAAATCATTGGAG